>NW_026558813.1:0-300000 GCF_026930045.1 Uloborus diversus
GACTGCTTGACTGACTGGCTGAAGGACTAACTGACTGACTGAGTGACTGACTGACTGGACTGACTGACTGAGACTGAATGACTGAGTGCTTGACTGATTGACTGTCAGACTGACTGACTGACTTCGCAAAAGGAAAAAATAAAAAAAAAGAATTATAAAATTAGAAAAAAATATTTGCATTTAAGATTTCCTTTCCGGCTGGGATTTGAACCCAGGGCGACACTCATGGAAGCCCAACGCTCTCGCCAATATACTATCGGATCTCTGTTGATCGGTGTCTTAATTATAATAAAAACAAAAAATGCACCTTAGTAATTATTGATCTAAAATCTTTGAAATCTAAAGGTCGAATGATTAAACTGACTCAGAATTTTCTTCCGTACATAAATAATCCATATTTGCAAAAGAAAGAAATTGAAAAAAAAAAGAATCTTCAAATTAGTAGAGAAATATATACATGGAAGATTTTCGTTCCGGCCGGGACTCGAACCCAGTACCACGCGCTTGGAACCCAACGGTCTAGCCATTAGGCTATCGGAGCTCTGTCGATGGAAGTCTTAAATATAATAAAAACAAAAAATGCACCTTGGTAATTATTGATTCAAACACTTTGAAATTTACAGGTCGAATAATTAAACTGACTCAGAATTTTTCTCCCTACATAAATAATCAATATTCGCAAAAGAGAAAAATTAAAAAAAAAAAGAAGAAGAAATTTCAAATTAGAAACTAAAAGTATACATTGAAGATTTTCTTTCAGGCTGGGACTCGAACCCAGGGCCACTCGCTTGGAAGCCTAACACTCTAGCCATTAGTCTATGGGAGCACTGTCGGTGGGAGTTTTAAATATAATAAAAACAAAAAATGCACCTTGGTAATTGTTTATTTAAACACTTTGAAATCTTCGTGTCGAAAAATTAAACTGACTCAGAATTTTCTTCCCTACATAAATAATCAATAATTGCAAAGGAAAGAAATTGAAAAAAAAAGGAATTTTCAAATTAGAAAAGATATATACATTGAAAATATTCGCTCCGGCTGGGACTCGAACCCAGGCCACTCGCTTGGAAGACCAGCGGCCAAGCCATTAGGCTATCGGAGTTCTGTCGAGCGGAGTCTTACTGCCTGACTGATACTGCCTGACTGACAGACTGACTCACTGACTGACTGATACTGACTGACTGACTCACTGACTGACCGAGACTGACTGACTAACTGCCTGACTGACTGAGACTGGACTGACTGACTGACTGACTGACTGACTGACTAACTGACTGACTGACTGACTGACTGACTGACTGCTTGACTCTCTGACTGGCTATTTCACTGACTGACTGAATGACTAAATGACTGACTGACACTGACTGACTGACTGCTTGACTGACTAACTGACTGGACAGGACTGACAGACTGACTGAATAAGGATGACTGACAGACTGACTGAATAAGGCTGACTGACTGACTGACTGACAGACTGACTGAATAAGGCTGACCGACTGACTGACTGCCTGACTGACTGACTGGACTGGACTGACTGACTGACTGACTGACTGAGACTGACTGACTGCTTTAGTGACTAACTGACTGCACAGGACTGACCGACTGACTGACTGACTGACTGCCTGACTGACTGACTGACTGAATGACTGACTGACTGAGACTAAATGACTGACTGCTTGACTGACTGGCTGAAGGACTAACTGACTGACTGAGTGACTGACTGACTGGACTGACTGACTGAGACTGAATGACTGAGTGCTTGACTGATTGACTGTCAGACTGACTGACTGACTTCGCAAAAGGAAAAAATAAAAAAAAAGAATTATAAAATTAGAAAAAAATATTTGCATTTAAGATTTCCTTTCCGGCTGGGATTTGAACCCAGGGCGACACTCATGGAAGCCCAACGCTCTCGCCAATATACTATCGGATCTCTGTTGATCGGTGTCTTAATTATAATAAAAACAAAAAATGCACCTTAGTAATTATTGATCTAAAATCTTTGAAATCTAAAGGTCGAATGATTAAACTGACTCAGAATTTTCTTCCGTACATAAATAATCCATATTTGCAAAAGAAAGAAATTGAAAAAAAAAAAGAATCTTCAAATTAGAAGAGAAATACATACATGGAAGATTTTCGTTCCGGCCGGGACTCGAACCCAGTACCACGCGCTTGGAACCCAACGGTCTAGCCATTAGGCTATCGGAGCTCTGTCGATGGAAGTCTTAAAAATAATAAAAACAAAAAATGCACCTTGGTAATTATTGATTCAAACACTTTGAAATTTACAGGTCGAATAATTAAACTGACTCAGAATTTTTCTCCCTACATAAATAATCAATATTCGCAAAAGAGAAAAATTAAAAAAAAAGAAGAAGAAATTTCAAATTAGAAACTAAAAGTATACATTGAAGATTTTCGTTCAGGCTGGGACTCGAACCCAGGGCCACTCGCTTGGAAGCCTACCACTCTAGCAATTAGTCTATGGGAGCTCTGTCGGTGGGAGTTTTAAATATAATAAAAACAAAAAATGCACCTTGGTAATTGTTTATTTAAACACTTTGAAATCTTCGTGTCGAAAAATTAAACTGACTCAGAATTTTCTTCCCTACATAAATAATCAATAATTGCAAAGGAAAGAAATTGAAAAAAAAAGGAATTTTCAAATTAGAAAAGATATATACATTGAAAATATTCGCTCCGGCTGGGACTCGAACCCAGGCCACTCGCTTGGAAGACCAGCGGCCAAGCCATTAGGCTATCGGAGTTCTGTCGAGCGGAGTCTTACTGCCTGACTGATACTGCCTGACTGACAGACTGACTCACTGACTGACTGATACTGACTGACTGACTCACTGACTGACCGAGACTGACTGACTAACTGCCTGACTGACTGAGACTGGACTGACTGACTGACTGACTGACTGACTGACTGACTAACTGACTGACTGACTGACTGACTGACTGACTGCTTGACTCTCTGACTGGCTATTTCACTGACTGACTGAATGACTAAATGACTGACTGACACTGACTGACTGACTGCTTGACTGACTAACTGACTGGACAGGACTGACAGACTGACTGAATAAGGATGACTGACAGACTGACTGAATAAGGCTGACTGACTGACTGACTGACAGACTGACTGAATAAGGCTGACCGACTGACTGACTGCCTGACTGACTGACTGGACTGGACTGACTGACTGACTGACTGACTGAGACTGACTGACTGCTTTAGTGACTAACTGACTGCACAGGACTGACCGACTGACTGACTGACTGACTGCCTGACTGACTGACTGACTGAATGACTGACTGACTGAGACTAAATGACTGACTGCTTGACTGACTGGCTGAAGGACTAACTGACTGACTGAGTGACTGACTGACTGGACTGACTGACTGAGACTGAATGACTGAGTGCTTGACTGATTGACTGTCAGACTGACTGACTGACTTCGCAAAAGGGAAAAATAAAAAAAAAAGAATTATAAAATTAGAAAAAAATATTTGCATTTAAGATTTCCTTTCCGGCCGGGACTCGAACCCAGTACCACGCGCTAGGAACCCAACGGTCTAGCCATTAGGCTATCGGAGCTCTGTCGATGGAAGTCTTAAATATAATAAAAACAAAAAATGCACCTTGGTAATTATTGATTCAAACACTTTGAAATTTACAGGTCGAATAATTAAACTGACTCAGAATTTTTCTCCCTACATAAATAATCAATATTCGCAAAAGGGAAAAATTAAAAAAAAAGAAGAAGAAATTTTAAATTAGAAACTAAAAGTATACATTGAAGATTTTCGTTCAGGCTGGGACTCGAACCCAGGGCCACTCGCTTGGAAGCCTAACACTCTAGCCATTAGTCTATGGGAGCTCTGTCGGTGGGAGTTTTAAATATAATAAAAACAAAAAATGCACCTTGGTAATTGTTTATTTAAACACTTTGAAATCTTCGTGTCGAAAAATTAAACTGACTCAGAATTTTCTTCCCTACATAAATAATCAATAATTGCAAAGGAAAGAAATTGAAAAAAAAAGAATTTTCAAATTAGAAAAGAAATATATACATTGAAGATATTCGCTCCGGCTGGGACTCGAACCCAGGCCACTCGCTTGGAAGACCAGCGGTCTAGCCATTAGGCTATCGGAGTTCTGTCGAGCGGAGTCTTACTGCCTGACTGATACTGCCTGACTGACAGACTGACTCACTGACTGACTGATACTGACTGACTGACTCACTGACTGACCGAGACTGACTGACTAACTGCCTGACTGACTGAGACTGGACTGACTGACTGACTGACTGACTGACTGACTAACTGACTGACTGAGACTGACTGACTGACTGCTTGACTACCTGACTGACTGCTTGACTGACAAACTGACTGGACAGGACTGACCGACTGACTGACTGACAGACTGACTGAATAAGGATGACTGACAGACTGACTGAATAAGGCTGACTGACTGACTGACTGACAGACTGACTGAATAAGGCTGACCGACTGACTGACTGCCTGACTGACTGTTTGACTGAATGACTGACTGACTGACTGACCGAGACTGACTGACTGACTGACTGAGACTGGACTGGACTGACTGACTGACTGACTGACTGAGACTGGACTGGACTGACTGACTGACTGACTGCTTTAGTGACTAACTGACTGCACAGGACTGACCGACTGACTGACTGACTGACTGCCTGACTGACTGACTGACTGAATGACTGACTGACTGAGACTAAATGACTGACTGCTTGACTGACTGGCTGAAGGACTAACTGACTGACTGAGTGACTGACTGACTGGACTGACTGACTGAGACTGAATGACTGAGTGCTTGACTGATTGACTGTCAGACTGACTGACTGACTTCGCAAAAGGGAAAAATAAAAAAAAAAAGAATTATAAAATTAGAAAAAAATATTTGCATTTAAGATTTCCTTTCCGGCTGGGATTTGAACCCAGGGCGACACTCATGGAAGCCCAACGCTCTCGCCAATATACTTTCGGATCTCTGTTGATCGGTGTCTTAATTATAATAAAAACAAAAAATGCACCTTAGTAATTATTGATCTAAAATCTTTGAAATCTAAAGGTCGAATGATTAAACTGACTCAGAATTTTCTTCCGTACATAAATAATCCATATTTGCAAAAGAAAGAAATTGAAAAAAAAAAAAGAATCTCCAAATTAGAAGAGAAATATATACATGGAAGATTTTCCTTCCGGCCGGGACTCGAACCCAGTACCACGCGCTTGGAACCCAACGGTCTAGCCATTAGGCTATCGGAGCTCTGTCGATGGAAGTCTTAAATATAATGAAAACAAAAAATGCACCTTGGTAATTATTGATTCAAACACTTTGAAATTTACAGGTCGAATAATTAAACTGACTCAGAATTTTTCTCCCTACATAAATAATCAATATTCGCAAAAGAGAAAAATTTAAAAAAAAAGAAGAAGAAATTTCAAATTAGAAACTAAAAGTATACATTGAAGATTTTCGTTCAGGCTGGGACTCGAACCCAGGGCCACTCGCTTGGAAGCCTAACACTCTAGCCATTAGTCTATGGGAGCTCTGTCAGTGGGAGTTTTAAATATAATAAAAACAAAAAATGCACCTTGGTAATTGTTTATTTAAACACTTTGAAATCTTCGTGTCGAAAAATTAAACTGACTCAGAATTTTCTTCCCTACATAAATAATCAATAATTGCAAAGGAAAGAAATTGAAAAAAAAAAGAATTTTCAAATTAGAAAAGAAATATATACATTGAAGATATTCGCTCCGGCTGGGACTCGAACCCAGGCCACTCGCTTGGAAGACCAGCGGTCTAGCCATTAGGCTATCGGAGTTCTGTCGAGCGGAGTCTTACTGCCTGACTGATACTGCCTGACTGACAGACTGACTCACTGACTGACTGATACTGACTGACTCACTGACTGACCGAGACTGACTGACTAACTGCCTGACTGACTGAGACTGGACTCACTGACTGACTGACTGACTGACTGACTAACTGACTGACTGAGACTGACTGACTGACTGCTTGACTCTCTGACTGGATATTTCACTGACTGACTGAATGACTAAATGACTGACTGACACTGACTGACTGACTGCTTGACTACCTGACTGACTGCTTGACTGACTAACTGACTGGACAGGACTGACCGACTGACTGACTGACAGACTGACTGAATAAGGATGACTGACAGACTGACTGAATAAGGCTGACTGACTGACTGACTGACAGACTGACTGAATAAGGCTGACCGACTGACTGACTGCCTGACTGACTGACTGACTGAATGACTGACTGACTGACTGACCGAGACTGACTGACTGACTGACTGAGACTGGACTGGACTGACTGACTGACTGACTGACTGAGACTGACTGACTGCTTTAGTGACTAACTGACTGCACAGGACTGACCGACTGACTGACTGACTGACTGCCTGACTGACTGACTGACTGAATGACTGACTGACTGAGACTAAATGACTGACTGCTTGACTGACTGGCTGAAGGACTAACTGACTGACTGAGTGACTGACTGAGACTGAATGACTGAGTGCTTGACTGATTGACTGTCAGACTGACTGACTGACTTCGCAAAAGGGAAAAATAAAAAAAAGAATTATAAAATTAGAAAATAATATTTGCATTTAAGATTTCCTTTCCGGCCGGGACTCGAACCCAGTACCACGCGCTAGGAACCCAACGGTCTAGCCATTAGGCTATCGGAGCTCTGTCGATGGAAGTCTTAAATATAATAAAAACAAAAAATGCACCTTGGTAATTATTGATTCAAACACTTTGAAATTTACAGGTCGAATAATTAAACTGACTCAGAATTTTTCTCCCTACATAAATAATCAATATTCGCAAATGAGAAAAATTTAAAAAAAAAAGAAGAAGAAATTTCAAATTAGAAACTAAAAGTATACATTGAAGATTTTCGTTCAGGCTGGGACTCGAACCCAGGGCCACTCGCTTGGAAGCCTAACACTCTAGCCATTAGTCTATGGGAGCTCTGTCGGTGGGAGTTTTAAATATAATAAAAACAAAAAATGCACCTTGGTAATTGTTTATTTAAACACTTTGAAATCTTTGTGTCGAAAAATTAAACTGACTCAGAATTTTCTTCCCTACATAAATAATCAATAATTGCAAAGGAAAGAAATTGAAAAAAAAAAGAATTTTCAAATTAGAAAAGAAATATATACATTAAAGATATTCGCTCCGGCTGGGACTCGAACCCAGGCCACTCGCTTGGAAGACCAGCGGTCTAGCCATTAGGCTATCGGAGTTCTGTCGAGCGGAGTCTTACTGCCTGACTGATACTGCCTGACTGACAACCTGACTCACTGACTGACTGATACTGACTGACTGACTCACTGACTGACCGAGACTGACTGACTAACTGCCTGACTGACTGAGACTGGACTGACTGACTGACTGACTGACTGACTGACTAACTGACTGACTGAGACTGACTGACTGACTGCTTGACTCTCTGACTGGCTATTTCACTGACTGACTGAATGACTAAATGACTGACTGACACTGACTGACTGACTGCTTGACTACCTGACTGACTGCTTGACTGACTAACTGACTGGACAGGACTGACCGACTGACTGACTGACAGACTGACTGAATAAGGATGACTGACAGACTGACTGAATAAGGCTGACTGACTGACTGACTGACAGACTGACTGAATAAGGCTGACCGACTGACTGACTGCCTGACTGACTGACTGACTGAATGACTGACTGACTGACTGACCGAGACTGCCTGACTGACTGACTGAGACTGGACTGGACTGACTGACTGACTGACTGACTGAGACTGACTGACTGCTTTAGTGACTAACTGACTGCACAGGACTGACCGACTGACTGACTGACTGACTGCCTGACTGACTGACTGACTGAATGACTGACTGACTGAGACTAAATGACTGACTGCTTGACTGACTGGCTGAAGGACTAACTGACTGACTGAGTGACAGACTGACTGGACTGACTGACTGAGACTGAATGACTGAGTGCTTGACTGATTGACTGTCAGACTGACTGACTGACTTCGCAAAAGGGAAAAATAAAAAAAAAAGAATTATAAAATTAGAAAAAAATTTTTGCATTTAAGATTTCCTTTCCGGCCGGGCTTCGAACCCAGTACCACGCGCTAGGAACCCAACGGTCTAGCCATTAGGCTATCGGAGCTCTGTCGATGGAAGTCTTAAATATAATAAAAACAAAAAATGCACCTTGGTAATTATTGATTCAAACACTTTGAAATTTACAGGTCGAATAATTAAACTGACTCAGAATTTTTCTCCCTACATAAATAATCAATATTCGCAAAAGAGAAAAATTAAAAAAAAAGAAGAAGAAATTTCAAATTAGAAACTAAAAGCACACATTGAAGATTTTCGTTCAGGCTGGGACTCGAACCCAGGGCCACTCGCTTGGAAGCCTAACACTCTAGCCATTAGTCTATGGGAGCTCTGTCGGTGGGAGTTTTAAATAAAATAAAAACAAAAAATGCACCTTGGTAATTGTTTATTTAAACACTTTGAAATCTTCGTGTCGAAAAATTAAACTGACTCAGAATTTTCTTCCCTACATAAATAATCAATAATTGCAAAGGAAAGAAATTGAAAAAAAAAAAGAATTTTCAAATTAGAAAAGAAATATATACATTGAAGATATTCGCTCCGGCTGGGACTCGAACCCAGGCCACTCGCTTGGAAGACCAGCGGTCTAGCCATTAGGCTATCGGAGTTCTGTCGAGCGGAGTTTTACTGCCTGACTGATACTGCCTGACTGACAGACTGACTCACTGACTGACTGACTAACTGCCTGACTGACTGAGACTGGACTGACTGACTGACTGACTGATTAACTGACTGACTGAGACTGGACTGACTGACTGACTGACTGATTAACTGACTGACTGAGACTGACTGACTGACTGCTTGACTCTCTGACTGGCTATTTCACTGACTGACTGAATGACTAAATGACTGACTGACACTGACTGACTGACTGCTTGACTACCTGACTGACTGCTTGACTGACTAACTGACTGGACAGGACTGACCGACTGACTGCCTGACAGACTGACTGAATAAGGATGACTGACAGACTGACTGAATAAGGCTGACTGACTGACTGACTGACAGACTGACTGAATAAGGCTGACCGACTGACAGACTGCCTGACTGACTGACTGACTGAATGACTGACTGACTGACTGACCGAGACTGACTGACTGACTGACTGAGACTGACTGACTGACTGACTGAGACTGACTGACTGCTTTAGTGACTAACTGACTGCACAGGACTGACCGACTGACTGACTGACTGACTGCACAGGACTGACCGACTGACTGACTGACTGACTGCCTGACTGACTGACTGACTGAATGACTGACTGACTGAGACTAAATGACTGACTGCTTGACTGACTGGCTGAAGGACTAACTGACTGACTGACTGGACTGACTGACTGAGACTGAATAACTGAGTGCTTGACTGATTGACTGTCAGACTAACTGACTGACTTCGTAAAAGGGAAAAATAAAAAAAAAGAATTATAAAATTAGAAAAAATTTTTTGCAATTAAGATTTCCTTTCCGGCCGGGACTCGAACCCAGTACCACGCGCTAGGAACCCAACGGTCTAGCCATTAGGCTATCGGAGCTCTGTCGATGGAAGTCTTAAATATAATAAAAACAAAAAATGCACCTTGGTAATTATTGATTCAAACACTTTGAAATTTACAGGTAGAATAATTAAACTGACTCAGAATTTTTCTCCCTACATAAATAATCAATATTCGCAAAAGAGAAAAATTTAAAAAAAAAGAAGAAGAAATTTCAAATTAGAAACTATAAGTATACATTGAAGATTTTCGTTCAGGCTGGGACTCGAACCCAGGGCCACTCGCTTGGAAGCCTAACACTCTAGCCATTAGTCTATGGGAGCTCTGTCGGTGGGAGTTTTAAATATAATAAAAACAAAAAATGCACCTTGGTAATTGTTTATTTAAACACTTTGAAATCTTCGTGTCGAAAAATTAAACTGACTCAGAATTTTCTTCCCTACATAAATAATCAATAATTGCAAAGGAAAGAAATTGAAAAAAAAAGAATTTTCAAATTAGAAAAGAAATATATACATTGAAGATATTCGTTTCGGCTGGGACTCGAACCCAGGCCACTCGCTTGGAAGACCAGCGGTCTAGCCATTAGGCTATCGGAGTTCTGTCGAGCGGAGTCTTACTGCCTGACTGATACTGCCTGACTGACAGACTGACTCACTGACTGACTGATACTGACTGAGTGACTCACTGACTGACCGAGACTGACTGACTAACTGCCTGACTGACTGAGACTGAACTGACTGACTGACTGACTGACTAACTGACTGACTGAGACTGACTGACTGACTGCTTGACTCTCTGACTGGCTATTTCACTGACTGACTGACACTGACTGACTGACTGCTTGACTGACTAACTGACTGGACAGGACTGACCGACTGACTGACTGACAGACTGACTGAATAAGGATGACTGACAGACTGACTGAATAAGGCTGACTGACTGACTGACTGACTGACAGACTGACTGAATAAGGCTGACCGACTGACTGACTGCCTGACTGACTGACTGACTGAATGACTGACTGGCTGACTGACCGAGACTGACTGACTGACTGACTGATACTGACTGACTCACTGACTGACCGAGACTGACTGACTAACTGCCTGACTGACTGAGACTGGACTCACTGACTGACTGACTGACTGACTGACTAACTGACTGACTGAGACTGACTGACTGACTGCTTGACTCTCTGACTGGATATTTCACTGACTGACTGAATGACTAAATGACTGACTGACACTGACTGACTGACTGCTTGACTACCTGACTGACTGCTTGACTGACTAACTGACTGGACAGGACTGACCGACTGACTGACTGACAGACTGACTGAATAAGGATGACTGACAGACTGACTGAATAAGGCTGACTGACTGACTGACTGACAGACTGACTGAATAAGGCTGACCGACTGACTGACTGCCTGACTGACTGACTGACTGAATGACTGACTGACTGACTGACCGAGACTGACTGACTGACTGACTGAGACTGGACTGGACTGACTGACTGACTGACTGACTGAGACTGACTGACTGCTTTAGTGACTAACTGACTGCACAGGACTGACCGACTGACTGACTGACTGACTGCCTGACTGACTGACTGACTGAATGACTGACTGACTGAGACTAAATGACTGACTGCTTGACTGACTGGCTGAAGGACTAACTGACTGACTGAGTGACTGACTGAGACTGAATGACTGAGTGCTTGACTGATTGACTGTCAGACTGACTGACTGACTTCGCAAAAGGGAAAAATAAAAAAAAGAATTATAAAATTAGAAAATAATATTTGCATTTAAGATTTCCTTTCCGGCCGGGACTCGAACCCAGTACCACGCGCTAGGAACCCAACGGTCTAGCCATTAGGCTATCGGAGCTCTGTCGATGGAAGTCTTAAATATAATAAAAACAAAAAATGCACCTTGGTAATTATTGATTCAAACACTTTGAAATTTACAGGTCGAATAATTAAACTGACTCAGAATTTTTCTCCCTACATAAATAATCAATATTCGCAAATGAGAAAAATTTAAAAAAAAAAGAAGAAGAAATTTCAAATTAGAAACTAAAAGTATACATTGAAGATTTTCGTTCAGGCTGGGACTCGAACCCAGGGCCACTCGCTTGGAAGCCTAACACTCTAGCCATTAGTCTATGGGAGCTCTGTCGGTGGGAGTTTTAAATATAATAAAAACAAAAAATGCACCTTGGTAATTGTTTATTTAAACACTTTGAAATCTTCGTGTCGAAAAATTAAACTGACTCAGAATTTTCTTCCCTACATAAATAATCAATAATTGCAAAGGAAAGAAATTGAAAAAAAAAAGAATTTTCAAATTAGAAAAGAAATATATACATTAAAGATATTCGCTCCGGCTGGGACTCGAACCCAGGCCACTCGCTTGGAAGACCAGCGGTCTAGCCATTAGGCTATCGGAGTTCTGTCGAGCGGAGTCTTACTGCCTGACTGATACTGCCTGACTGACAGACTGACTCACTGACTGACTGATACTGACTGACTGACTCACTGACTGACCGAGACTGACTGACTAACTGCCTGACTGACTGAGACTGGACTGACTGACTGACTGACTGACTGACTGACTAACTGACTGACTGAGACTGACTGACTGACTGCTTGACTCTCTGACTGGCTATTTCACTGACTGACTGAATGACTAAATGACTGACTGACACTGACTGACTGACTGCTTGACTACCTGACTGACTGCTTGACTGACTAACTGACTGGACAGGACTGACCGACTGACTGACTGACAGACTGACTGAATAAGGATGACTGACAGACTGACTGAATAAGGCTGACTGACTGACTGACTGACAGACTGACTGAATAAGGCTGACCGACTGACTGACTGCCTGACTGACTGACTGACTGAATGACTGACTGACTGACTGACCGAGACTGCCTGACTGACTGACTGAGACTGGACTGGACTGACTGACTGACTGACTGACTGAGACTGACTGACTGCTTTAGTGACTAACTGACTGCACAGGACTGACCGACTGACTGACTGACTGACTGCCTGACTGACTGACTGACTGAATGACTGACTGACTGAGACTAAATGACTGACTGCTTGACTGACTGGCTGAAGGACTAACTGACTGACTGAGTGACAGACTGACTGGACTGACTGACTGAGACTGAATGACTGAGTGCTTGACTGATTGACTGTCAGACTGACTGACTGACTTCGCAAAAGGGAAAAATAAAAAAAAAAAGAATTATAAAATTAGAAAAAAATTTTTGCATTTAAGATTTCCTTTCCGGCCGGGCTTCGAACCCAGTACCACGCGCTAGGAACCCAACGGTCTAGCCATTAGGCTATCGGAGCTCTGTCGATGGAAGTCTTAAATATAATAAAAACAAAAAATGCACCTTGGTAATTATTGATTCAAACACTTTGAAATTTACAGGTCGAATAATTAAACTGACTCAGAATTTTTCTCCCTACATAAATAATCAATATTCGCAAAAGAGAAAAATTAAAAAAAAAGAAGAAGAAATTTCAAATTAGAAACTAAAAGCACACATTGAAGATTTTCGTTCAGGCTGGGACTCGAACCCAGGGCCACTCGCTTGGAAGCCTAACACTCTAGCCATTAGTCTATGGGAGCTCTGTCGGTGGGAGTTTTAAATAAAATAAAAACAAAAAATGCACCTTGGTAATTGTTTATTTAAACACTTTGAAATCTTCGTGTCGAAAAATTAAACTGACTCAGAATTTTCTTCCCTACATAAATAATCAATAATTGCAAAGGAAAGAAATTGAAAAAAAAAAAGAATTTTCAAATTAGAAAAGAAATATATACATTGAAGATATTCGCTCCGGCTGGGACTCGAACCCAGGCCACTCGCTTGGAAGACCAGCGGTCTAGCCATTAGGCTATCGGAGTTCTGTCGAGCGGAGTTTTACTGCCTGACTGATACTGCCTGACTGACAGACTGACTCACTGACTGACTGACTAACTGCCTGACTGACTGAGACTGGACTGACTGACTGACTGACTGATTAACTGACTGACTGAGACTGGACTGACTGACTGACTGACTGACTGATTAACTGACTGACTGAGACTGACTGACTGACTGCTTGACTCTCTGACTGGCTATTTCACTGACTGACTGAATGACTAAATGACTGACTGACACTGACTGACTGACTGCTTGACTACCTGACTGACTGCTTGACTGACTAACTGACTGGACAGGACTGACCGACTGACTGCCTGACAGACTGACTGAATAAGGATGACTGACAGACTGACTGAATAAGGCTGACTGACTGACTGACTGACAGACTGACTGAATAAGGCTGACCGACTGACAGACTGCCTGACTGACTGACTGACTGAATGACTGACTGACTGACTGACCGAGACTGACTGACTGACTGACTGAGACTGGACTGGACTGACTGACTGACTGACTGACTGAGACTGACTGACTGCTTTAGTGACTAACTGACTGCACAGGACTGACCGACTGACTGACTGACTGACTGCACAGGACTGACCGACTGACTGACTGACTGACTGCCTGACTGACTGACTGACTGAATGACTGACTGACTGAGACTAAATGACTGACTGCTTGACTGACTGGCTGAAGGACTAACTGACTGACTGACTGGACTGACTGACTGAGACTGAATAACTGAGTGCTTGACTGATTGACTGTCAGACTGACTGACTGACTTCGTAAAAGGGAAAAATAAAAAAAAGAATTATAAAATTAGAAAAAATTTTTTGCAATTAAGATTTCCTTTCCGGCCGGGACTCGAACCCAGTACCACGCGCTAGGAACCCAACGGTCTAGCCATTAGGCTATCGGAGCTCTGTCGATGGAAGTCTTAAATATAATAAAAACAAAAAATGCACCTTGGTAATTATTGATTCAAACACTTTGAAATTTACAGGTAGAATAATTAAACTGACTCAGAATTTTTCTCCCTACATAAATAATCAATATTCGCAAAAGAGAAAAATTTAAAAAAAAAGAAGAAGAAATTTCAAATTAGAAACTATAAGTATACATTGAAGATTTTCGTTCAGGCTGGGACTCGAACCCAGGGCCACTCGCTTGGAAGCCTAACACTCTAGCCATTAGTCTATGGGAGCTCTGTCGGTGGGAGTTTTAAATATAATAAAAACAAAAAATGCACCTTGGTAATTGTTTATTTAAACACTTTGAAATCTTCGTGTCGAAAAATTAAACTGACTCAGAATTTTCTTCCCTACATAAATAATCAATAATTGCAAAGGAAAGAAATTGAAAAAAAAAGAATTTTCAAATTAGAAAAGAAATATATACATTGAAGATATTCGTTTCGGCTGGGACTCGAACCCAGGCCACTCGCTTGGAAGACCAGCGGTCTAGCCATTAGGCTATCGGAGTTCTGTCGAGCGGAGTCTTACTGCCTGACTGATACTGCCTGACTGACAGACTGACTCACTGACTGACTGATACTGACTGAGTGACTCACTGACTGACCGAGACTGACTGACTAACTGCCTGACTGACTGAGACTGAACTGACTGACTGACTGACTGACTAACTGACTGACTGAGACTGACTGACTGACTGCTTGACTCTCTGACTGGCTATTTCACTGACTGACTGAATGACTAAATGACTGACTGACACTGACTGACTGACTGCTTGACTGACTAACTGACTGGACAGGACTGACCGACTGACTGACTGACAGACTGACTGAATAAGGATGACTGACAGACTGACTGAATAAGGCTGACTGACTGACTGACTGACTGACAGACTGACTGAATAAGGCTGACCGACTGACTGACTGCCTGACTGACTGACTGACTGAATGACTGACTGGCTGACTGACCGAGACTGACTGACTGACTGACTGAGACTGGACTCGACTGACTGACTGACTGACTGACTGAGACTGACTGACTGCTTTAGTGACTAACTGACTGCACAGGACTGACCGACTGACTGACTGACTGACTGCCTGACTGACTGACTGACTGAATGACTGACTGACTGAGACTAAATGACTGACTGCTTGACTGACTGGCTGAAGGACTAACTGACTGACTGAGTGACTGACTGACTGGACTGACTGACTGAGACTGAATGACTGAGTGCTTGACTGATTGACTGTCAGACTGACTGACTGACTTTGCAAAAGGGAAAAATAAAAAAAAAAGAATTAGAAAAAAATTTTTGCATTTAAGATTTCCTTTCCGGCCGGGACTCGAACCCAGTACCACGCGCTAGGAACCCAACGGTCTGGCCATTAGGCTATCGGAGCTCTGTCGATGGAAGTCTTAAATATAATAAAAACAAAAAATGCACCTTGGTAATTATTGATTCAAACACTTTGAAATTTACAGGTAGAATAATTAAACTGACTCAGAATTTTTCTCCCTACATAAATAATCAATATTCGCAAAAGAGAAAAATTTAAAAAAAAAGAAGAAGAAATTTCAAATTAGAAACTATAAGTGTACATTGAAGATTTTCGTTCAGGCTGGGACTCGAACCCAGGGCCACTCGCTTGGAAGCCTAACACTCTAGCCATTAGTCTATGGGAGCTCTGTCGGTGGGAGTTTTAAATATAATAAAAACAAAAAATGCACCTTGGTAATTGTTTATTTAAACACTTTGAAATATTTGTGTCGAAAAATTAAACTGACTCAGAATTTTCTTCCCTACATAAATAATCAATAATTGCAAAGGAAAGAAATTGAAAAAAAAAGAATTTTCAAATGAGAAAAGAAATATATACATTGAAGATATTCGTTTCGGCTGGGACTCGAACCCAGGCCACTCGCTTGGAAGACCAGCGGTCTAGCCATTAGGCTATCGGAGTTCTGTCGAGCGCAGTCTTACTGCCTGACTGATACTGCCTGACTGATAGACTGACTCACTGACTGACTGATACTGACTGACTGACTCACTGACTGACCGAGACTGACTGACTAACTGCCTGACTGACTGAGACTGGACTGACTGACTGACTGACTGACTGACTGACTAACTAACTGACTGAGACTGACTGACTGACTGCTTGACTCTCTGACTGGCTATTTCACTGACTGACTGAATGACTAAATGACTGACTGACACTGACTGACTGACTGCTTGACTACCTGACTGACTGCTTGACTGACTAACTGACTGGACAGGACTGACCGACTGACTGACTGACAGACTGACTGAATAAGGATGACTGACAGACTGACTGAATAAGGCTGACTGACTGACTGACTGACAGACTGACTGAATAAGGCTGACCGACTGACTGACTGCCTGACTGACTGACTGACTGAATGACTGACTGACTGACTGACCGAGACTGACTGACTGACTGACTGAGACTGGACTGGACTGACTGACTGACTGACTGACTGAGACTGACTGACTGCTTTAGTTACTAACTGACTGCACAGGATTGACCGACTGACTGACTGCCTGACTGACTGACTGACTGAATGACTGACTGACTGAGACTAAATGACTGACTGCTTGACTGACTGGCTGAAGGACTAACTGACTGACTGAGTGACTGACTGACTGGACTGACTGACTGAGACTGAATGACTGAGTGCTTGACTGATTGACTGTCAGACTGACTGACTGACTTCGCAAAAGGGAAAAATAAAAAAAAAAGAATTATAAAATTAGAAAAAAATTTTTGCATATAAGATTTCCTTTCCGGCCGGGACTCGAACCCAGTACCACGCGCTAGGAACCCAACGGTCTAGCCATTAGGCTATCGGAGCTCTGTCGATGGAAGTCTTAAATATAATAAAAACAAAAAATGCACCTTGGTAATTATTGATTCAAACACTTTGAAATTTACAGGTCGCATAATTAAACTGACTCAGAATTTTTCTCCCTACATAAATAATCAATATTCGCAAAAGAGAAAAATTAAAAAAAAAGAAGAAGAAATTTCAAATTAGAAACTAAAGTATACATTGAAGATTTTCGTTCAGGCTGGGACTCGAACCCAGGGCCACTCGCTTGGAAGCCTAACACTCTAGCCATTAGTCTATGGGAGCTCTGTCGGTGGGAGTTTTAAATATAATAAAAACAAAAAATGCACCTTGGTAATTGTTTATTTAAACACTTTGAAATCTTCGTGTCGAAAAATTAAACTGACTCAGAATTTTCTTCCCTACATAAATAATCAATAATTGCAAAGGAAAGAAATTGAAAAAAAAGAATTTTCAAATTAGAAAAGAAATATATACATTGAAGATATTCGTTTCGGCTGGGACTCGAACCCAGGCCACTCGCTTGGAAGACCAGCGGTCTAGCCATTAGGCTATCGGAGTTCTGTCGAGCGGAGTCTTACTGCCTGACTGATACTGCCTGACTGACAGACTGACTCACTGACTGACTGATACTGACTGAGTGACTCACTGACTGACCGAGACTGACTGACTAACTGCCTGACTGACTGAGACTGAACTGACTGACTGACTGACTAACTGACTGACTGAGACTGACTGACTGACTGCTTGACTCTCTGACTGGCTATTTCACTGACTGACTGAATGACTAAATGACTGACTGACACTGACTGACTGACTGCTTGACTGACTAACTGACTGGACAGGACTGACCGACTGACTGACTGACAGACTGACTGAATAAGGATGACTGACAGACTGACTGAATAAGGCTGACTGACTGACTGACTGACTGACAGACTGACTGAATAAGGCTGACCGACTGACTGACTGCCTGACTGACTGACTGACTGAATGACTGACTGGCTGACTGACCGAGACTGACTGACTGACTGACTGAGACTGGACTGGACTGACTGACTGACTGACTGACTGAGACTGACTGACTGCTTTAGTGACTAACTGACTGCACAGGACTGACCGACTGACTGACTGACTGACTGCCTGACTGACTGACTGACTGAATGACTGACTGACTGAGACTAAATGACTGACTGCTTGACTGACTGGCTGAAGGACTAACTGACTGACTGAGTGACTGACTGACTGGACTGACTGACTGAGACTGAATGACTGAGTGCTTGACTGATTGACTGTCAGACTGACTGACTGACTTTGCAAAAGGGAAAAATAAAAAAAAAAGAATTAGAAAAAAATTTTTGCATTTAAGATTTCCTTTCCGGCCGGGACTCGAACCCAGTACCACGCGCTAGGAACCCAACGGTCTAGCCATTAGGCTATCGGAGCTCTGTCGGTGGAAGTCTTAAATATAATAAAAACAAAAAATGCACCTTGGTAATTATTGATTCAAACACTTTGAAATTTACAGGTAGAATAATTAAACTGACTCAGAATTTTTCTCCCTACATAAATAATCAATATTCGCAAAAGAGAAAAATTAAAAAAAAAAAGAAGAAGAAATTTCAAATTAGAAACTAAAAGTACACATTGAAGATTTTCGTTCAGGCTGGGACTCGAACCCAGGGCCACTCGCTTGGAAGCCTAACACTCTAGCCATTAGTCTATGGGAGCTCTGTCGGTGGGAGTTTTAAATATAATAAAAACAAAAAATGCACCTTGGTAATTGTTTATTTAAACACTTTGAAATCTTCTTGTCGAAAAATTAAACTGACTCAGAATTTTCTTCCCTACATAAATAATCAATAATTGCAAAGGAAAGAAATTGAAAAAAAAAAGAATTTTCAAATTAGAAAAGAAATATATACATTGAAGATATTCGCTCCGGCTGGGACTCGAACCCAGGCCACTCGCGTGGAAGACAAGCGGTCTAGCCATTAGGCTATCGGAGTTCTGTCGAGTGGAGTTTTACTGCCTGACTGATACTGCCTGACTGACAGACTGACTCACTGACTGACTGATACTGACTGACTGACTCACTGACTGACCGAGACTGACTGACTAACTGCCTGACTGACTGAGACTGGACTGACTGACTGACTAACTGACTGACTGAGACTGACTGACTGACTGCTTGACTCTCTGACTGGCTATTTCACTGACTGACTGAATGACTAAATGACTGACTGACACTGACTGACTGACTGCTTGACTACCTGACTGACTGCTTGACTGACTAACTGATTGGACAGGACTGACCGACTGACTGACTGACAGACTGACTGAATAAGGATGACTGACAGACTGACTGAATAAGGCTGACTGACTGACTGACAGACTGACTGAATAAGGCTGACCGACTGACTGCCTGACTGACTGACTGACTGACTCAATGACTGACTGACTGACTGACCGAGACTGACTGACTGACTGACTGAGACTGGACTGGACTGACTGACTGACTGACTGACTGAGACTGACTGACTGCTTTAGTGACTAACTGACTGCACAGGACTGACCGACTGACTGACTGACTGACTGCCTGACTGACTGACTGACTGAATGACTGACTGACTGAGACTAAATGACTGACTGCTTGACTGACTGGCTGAAGGACTAACTGACTGACTGAGTGACTGACTGACTGGACTGACTGACTGAGACTGAATGACTGAGTGCTTGACTGATTGACTGTCAGACTGACTGACTGACTTCGCAAAAGGGAAAAATAAAAAAAAAGAATTATAAAATTAGAAAAAAAATTTTGCATTTAAGATTTCCTTTCCGGCCGGGACTCGAACCCAGTACCACGCGCTAGGAACCCAACGGTCTAGCCATTAGGCTATCGGAGCTCTGTCGATGGAAGTCTTAAATATAATAAAAACAAAAAATGCACCTTGGTAATTATTGATTCAAACACTTTGAAATTTACAGGTAGAATAATTAAACTGACTCAGAATTTTTCTCCCTACATAAATAATCAATATTCGCAAAAGAGAAAAATTTAAAAAAAAAGAAGAAGAAATTTCAAATTAGAAACTATAAGTATACATTGAAGATTTTCGTTCAGGCTGGGACTCGAACCCAGGGCCACTCGCTTGGAAGCCTAACACTCTAGCCATTAGTCTATGGGAGCTCTGTCGGTGGGAGTCTTAAATATAATAAAAACAAAAAATGCACCTTGGTAATTGTTTATTTAAACACTTTGAAATCTTCGTGTCGAAAAATTAAACTGACTCAGAATTTTCTTCCCTACATAAATAATCAATAATTGCAAAGGAAAGAAATTGAAAAAAAAAGAATTTTCAAATTAGAAAAGAAATATATACATTGAAGATATTCGCTCCGGCTGGGACTCGAACCCAGGCCACTCGCTTGGAAGACCAGCGGTCTAGCCATTAGGCTATCGGAGTTCTGTCGAGCGGAGTCTTACTGCCTGACTGATACTGCCTGACTGACAGACTGACTCACTGACTGACTGATACTGACTGACTGACTCACTGAATGACCGAGACTGACTGACTAACTGCCTGACTGACTGAGACTGGACTGACTGACTGACTCAATGACTGACTGACTGACTGACCGAGACTGACTGACTGACTGACTGAGACTGGACTGGACTGACTGACTGACTGACTGACTGAGACTGACTGACTGCTTTAGTGACTAACTGACTGCACAGGACTGACCGACTGACTGACTGACTGACTGCCTGACTGACTGACTGACTGAATGACTGACTGACTGAGACTAAATGACTGACTGCTTGACAGACTGGCTGAAGGACTAACTGACTGACTGAGTGACTGACTGACTGGACTGACTGACTGAGACTGAATGACTGAGTGCTTGACTGATTGACTGTCAGACTGACTGACTGACTTCGCAAAAGGGAAAAATAAAAAAAAAAGAATTATAAAATTAGAAAAAAAATTTTGCATTTAAGATTTCCTTTCCGGCCGGGACTCGAACCCAGTACCACGCGCTAGGAACCCAACGGTCTAGCCATTAGGCTATCGGAGCTCTGTCGATGGAAGTCTTAAATATAATAAAAACAAAAAATGCACCTTGGTAATTATTGATTCAAACACTTTGAAATTTACAGGTAGAATAATTAAACTGACTCAGAATTTTTCTCCCTACATAAATAATCAATATTCGCAAAAGAGAAAAATTTAAAAAAAAAGAAGAAGAAATTTCAAATTAGAAACTATAAGTATACATTGAAGATTTTCGTTCAGGCTGGGACTCGAACCCAGGGCCACTCGCTTGGAAGCCTAACACTCTAGCCATTAGTCTATGGGAGCTCTGTCGGTGGGAGTCTTAAATATAATAAAAACAAAAAATGCACCTTGGTAATTGTTTATTTAAACACTTTGAAATCTTCGTGTCGAAAAATTAAACTGACTCAGAATTTTCTTCCCTACATAAATAATCAATAATTGCAAAGGAAAGAAATTGAAAAAAAAAAGAATTTTCAAATTAGAAAAGAAATATATACATTGAAGATATTCGCTCCGGCTGGGACTCGAACCCAGGCCACTCGCTTGGAAGACCAGCGGTCTAGCCATTAGGCTATCGGAGTTCTGTCGAGCGGAGTCTTACTGCCTGACTGATACTGCCTGACTGACAGACTGACTCACTGACTGACTGATACTGACTGACTGACTCACTGAATGACCGAGACTGACTGACTAACTGCCTGACTGACTGAGACTGGACTGACTGACTGACTGACTTACTGACTGACTAACTGACTGACTGAGACTGACTGACTGACTGCTTGACTCTCTGACTGGCTATTTCACTGACTGACTGAATGACTAAATGACTGACTGACACTGACTGACTGACTGCTTGACTACCTGACTGACTGCTTGACTGACTAACTGACTGGACAGGACTGACCGACTGACTGACTGACAGACTGACTGAATAAGGATGACTGACAGACTGACTGAATAAGGCTGACTGACTGACTGACTGACAGACTGACTGAATAAGGCTGACCGACTGACTGACTGCCTGCCTGACTGACTGACTGAATGACTGACTGACTGACTGACCGAGACTGACTGACTGACTGACTGAGACTGGACTGGACTGACTGACTGACTGACTGACTGAGACTGACTGACTGCTTTAGTGACAAACTGACTGCACAGGACTGACCGACTGACTGACTGACTGCCTGACTGACTGACTGACTGAATGACTGACTGATTGAGACTAAATGACTGACTGCTTGACTGACTGGCTGAAGGACTAACTGACTGACTGAGTGACTGACTGACTGGACTGACTGACTGAGACTGAATGACTGAGTGCTTGACTGATTGACTGTCAGACTGACTGACTGACTTCGCAAAAGGGAAAAATAAAAAAAAAAGAATTATAAAATTAGAAAAAATATTTGCATTTAAGATTTCCTTTCCGGCCGGGACTCGAACCCAGTACCACGCGCTAGGAACCCAACGGTCTAGCCATTAGGCTATCGGAGCTCTGTCGATGGAAGTCTTAAATATAATAAAAACAAAAAATGCACCTTGGTAATTATTGATTCAAACACTTTGAAATTTACAGGTCGAATAATTAAACTGACTCAGAATTTTTCTCCCTACATAAATAATCAATATTCGCAAAAGAGAAAAATTAAAAAAAAAAGAAGAAGAAATTTCAAATTAGAAACTAAAAGTATACATCGAAGATTTTCGTTCAGGCTGGGACTCGAACCCAGGGCCACTCGCTTGGAAGCCTAACACTCTAGCCATTAGTCTATGGGAGCTCTGTCGGTGGGAGTTTTAAATATAATAAAAACAAAAAATGCACCTTGGTAATTGTTTATTTAAACACTTTGAAATCTTCGTGTCGAAAAATTAAACTGACTCAGAATTTTCTTCCCTACATAAATAATCAATAATTGCAAAGGAAAGAAATTGAAAAAAAAAAGAATTTTCAAATTAGAAAAGAAATATATACATTGAAGATATTCGCTCCGGCTGGGACTCGAACCCAGGCCACTCGCTTGGAAGACCAGCGGTCTAGCCATTAGGCTATCGGAGTTCTGTCGAGCGGAGTCTTACTGCCTGACTGATACTGCCTGACTGACAGACTGACTCACTGACTGACCGAGACTGACTGACTAACTGCCTGACTGACTGAGACTGGACTGACTGACTGAGACTGACTGACTGACTGCTTGACTCTCTGACTGGCTATTTCACTGACTGACTGAATGACTAAATGACTGACTGACACTGACTGACTGACTGCTTGACTACCTGACTGACTGCTTGACTGACTAACTGACTGGACAGGACTGACCGACTGACTGACTGACAGACTGACTGAATAAGGATGACTGACTGACTGACTGCCTGACTGACTGAATATGGCTGACCGACTGACTGACTGCCTCACTGACTGACTGACTGAATGACTGACTGACTGACTGACTGACCGAGACTGACTGACTGACTGACTGACTGACTGACTGAGACTGACTGACTGACTGACTGACTGAGACTGACTGACTGCTTTAGTGACTAACTGACTGCACAGGACTGACCGACTGACTGACTGACTGACTGCCTGACTGACTGACTGACTGAATGACTGACTGACTGAGACTAAATGACTGACTGCTTGACTGACTGGCTGAAGGACTAACTGACTGACTGAGTGACTGACTGACTGGACTGACTGACTGAGACTGAATGACTGAGTGCTTGACTGATTGACTGTCAGACTGACTGACTGACTTCGCAAAAGGGAAAAATTAAAAAAAAAGAATTATAAAATAATATTTGCATTTAAGATTTCCTTTCCGGCTGGGATTTGAACCCAGGGCGACACTCATGGAAGCCCAACGCTCTCGCCAATATACTATCGGATCTCTGTTGATTGGTGTCTTAATTATAATAAAAACAAAAAATGCACCTTAGTAATTATTGATCTAAAATCTTTGAAATCTAAAGGTCGAATGATTAAACTGACTCAGAATTTTCTTCCGTACATAAATAATCCATATTTGCAAAAGAAAGAAATTGAAAAAAAAAAGAATCTTCAAATTAGAAGAGAAATATATACATGGAAGATTTTCGTTCCGGCCGGGCCTCGAACCCAGTACCACGCGCTTGGAACCCAACGGTCTAGCCATTAGGCTGTCGGAGCTCTGTCGATGGAAGTCTTAAATATAATAAAAACAAAAAATGCACCTTGGTAATTATTGATTCAAACACTTTGAAATTCACAGGTCGAATAATTAAACTGACTCAGAATTTTTCTCCCTATATAAATAATCAATATTCGCAAAAGAGAAAAATTAAAAAAAAAAGAAGAAGAAATTTCAAATTAGAAACTAAAAGTATACATTGAAGATTTTCTTTCAGGCTGGGACTCGAACCCAGGGCCACTCGCTTGGAAGCCTAACACTCTAGCCATTAGTCTATGGGAGCTCTGTCGGTGGGAGTTTTAAATATAATAAAAACAAAAAATGCACCTTGGTAATTGTTTATTTAAACACTTTGAAATCTTCGTGTCGAAAAATTAAACTGACTCAGAATTTTCTTCCCTACATAAATAATCAATAATTGCAAAGGAAAGAAATTGAAAAAAAAAAGAATTTTCAAATTAGAAAAGAAATATATACATTGAAGATATTCGCTCCGGCTGGGACTCGAACCCAGGCCACTCGCTTGGAAGACCAGCGGTCTAGCCATTAGGCTATCGGAGTTCTGTCGAGCGGAGTCTTACTGCCTGACTGATACTGCCTGACTGACAGACTGACTCACTGACTGACTGATACTGACTGACTGACTCACTGACTGACCGAGACTGACTGACTAACTGCCTGACTGACTGAGACTGGACTGACTGACTGACTGACTGACTAACTGACTGACTGAGACTGACTGACTGACTGCTTGACTCTCTGACTGGCTATTGCACTGACTGACTGAATGACTAAATGACTGACTGACACTGACTGACTGACTGCTTGACTACCTGACTGACTGCTTGACTGACTAACTGACTGGACAGGACTGACCGACTGACTGACCGACAGACTGACTGAATAAGGATGACTGACAGACTGACTGAATAAGGCTGACTGACTGACTGACTGACAGACTGACTGAATAAGGCTGACCGACTGACTGACTGCCTGACTGACTGACTGACTGAATGACTGACCGACTGACTGACCGAGACTGACTGACTGACTGACTGAGACTGGACTGGACTGACTGACTGACTGACTGACTGAGACTGACTGACTGCTTTAGTGACTAACTGACTGCACAGGACTGACCGACTGACTGACTGACTGACTGAATGACTGACTGAATGACTGACTGACTAAGACTAAATGACTGACTGCTTGACTGACTGGCTGAAAGACTAACTGACTGACTGAGTGACTGACTGACTGGACTGACTGACTGAGACTGAATGACTGAGTGCTTGACTGATTGACTGTCAGACTGGCTGACTGACTTCGCAAAAGGGAAAAATAAAAAAAAAAAGAATTATAAAATTAGAAAAAAATATTTGCATTTAAGATTTCCTTTCCGGCCGGGACTCGAACCCAGTACCACGCGCTAGGAACACAACGGTCTAGCCATTAGGCTATCGGAGCTCTGTCGATGGAAGTCTTAAATATAATAAAAACAAAAAATGCACCTTGGTAATTATTGATTCAAACACTTTGAAATTTACAGGTCGAATAATTAAACTCACTCAGAATTATTCTCCCTACATAAATAATCAATATTCGCAAAAGAGAAAAATTAAAAAAAAGAAGAAGAAATTTCAAATTAGAAACTAAAGTATACATTGAAGATTTTCGTTCAGGCTGGGACTCGAACCCAGGGCCACTCGCTTGGAAGCCTAACATTCTAGCCATTAGTCTATGGGAGCTCTGTCGGTGGGAGTTTTAAATATAATAAAAACAAAAAATGCACCTTGGTAATTGTTTATTTAAACACTTTGAAATCTTCGTGTCGAAAAATTAAACTGACTCAGAATTTTCTTCCCTACATAAATAATCAATAATTGCAAAGGAAAGAAATTGAAAAAAAAAAGAATTTTCAAATTAGAAAAGAAATATATACATTGAAGATATTCGCTCCGACTGGGACTCGAACCCAGGCCACTCGCTTGGAAGACCAGCGGTCTAGCCATTAGGCTATCGGAGTTCTGTCGAGCGGAGTCTTACTGCCTGACTGACACTGCCTGACTGACAGACTGACTCACTGACTGACTGATACTGACTGACTGACTCACTGACTGACCGAGACTGACTGACTGACTGCTTGACTCTCTGACTGGCTATTTCACTGACTGACTGAATGACTAAATGACTGACTGACACTGACTGACTGACTGCTTGACTACCTGACTGACTGCTTGACTGACTAACTGACTGGACAGGACTGACCGACTGACTGACTGACAGACTGACTGAATAAGGATGACTGACAGACTGACTGAATAAGGCTGACTGACTGACTGACTGACAGACTGAATAAGGCTGACCGACTGACTGACTGCCTGACTGACTGACTGACTGAATGACTGACTGACTGACTGACCGAGACTGACTGACTGACTGACTGAGACTGGACTGGACTGACTGACTGACTGACTGACTGAGACTGACTGACTGCTTTAGTAACTAACTGACTGCACAGGACTGACCGACTGACTGACTGACTGACTGCCTGACTGACTGACTGACTGAATGACTGACTGACTGAGACTAAATGACTGACTGCTTGACTGACTGGCTGAAGGACTAACTGACTGACTGAGTGACTGACTGACTGGACTGACTGACTGAGACTGAATGACTGAGTGCTTGACTGATTGACTGTCAGACTGACTGACTGACTTCGCAAAAGGGAAATATAAAAAAAAAGAATTATAAAATTAGAAAAAAATATTTGCATTTAAGATTTCCTTTCCGGCCGGGACTCGAACCCAGTACCACGCGCTAGGAACCCAACGGTCTAGCCATTAGGCTATCGGAGCTCTGTCGATGGAAGTCTTAAATATAATAAAAACAAAAAATGCACCTTGGTAATTATTGATTCAAACACTTTGAAATTTACAGGTCGAATAATTAAACTGACTCAGAATTTTTCTCCCTACATAAATAATCAATATTCGCAAAAGAGAAAAATTAAAAAAAAAAGAAGAAGAAATTTCAAATTAGAAACTAAAAGTATACATTGAAGATTTTCGTTCAGGCTGGGACTCGAACCCAGGGCCACTCGCTTGGAAGCCTAACACTCTAGCCATTAGTCTATGGGAGCTCTGTCGGTGGGAGTTTTAAATATAATAAAAACAAAAAATGCACCTTGGTAATTGTTTATTTAAACACTTTGAAATCTTTGTGTCGAAAAATTAAACTGACTCAGAATTTTCTTCCCTACATAAATAATCAATAATTGCAAGGGAAAGAAATTGAAAAAAAAGAAGAATTTTCAAATTAGGAAAGAAATATATACATTGAAGATATTCGCTCCGGCTGGGACTCGAACCCAGGCCACTCGCTTGGAAGACCAGCGGTCTAGCCATTAGGCTATCGGAGTTCTGTCGAGCGGAGTCTTACTGCCTGACTGATACTGCCTGACTGACAGACTGACTCACTGACTGACTGATACTGACTGACTGACTCACTGACTGACCGAGACTGACTGACTAACTGCCTGACTGACTGAGACTGGACTGACTGACTGACTGACTGACTGACTGACTAACTGACTGACTGAGACTGACTGACTGACTGCTTGACTCTCTGACTGGCTATTTCACTGACTGACTGAATGACTAAATGACTGACTGACACTGACTGACTGACTGCTTGACTACCTGACTGACTGCTTGACTGACTAACTGACTGGACAGGACTGACCGACTGACTGACTGACAGACTGACTGAATAAGGATGACTGACAGACTGACTGAATAAGGCTGACTGACTGACTGACAGACTGACTGAATAAGGCTGACCGACTGACTGACTGCCTGACTGACTGACTGACTGAATGACTGACTGACTGACTGACCGAGACTGACTGACTGACTGACTGAGACTGGACTGGACTGACTGACTGATGACTGACTGAGACTGACTGACTGCTTTAGTGACTAACTGACTGCACAGGACTGACCGACTGACTGACTGACTGACTGCCTGACTGACTGACTGACTGAATGACTGACTGACTGAGACTAAATGACTGACTGCTTGACTGACTGGCTGAAGGACTAACTGACTGACTGAGTGACTGACTGACTGGACTGACTGACTGAGACTGAATGACTGAGTGCTTGACTGATTGACTGTCAGACTGACTGACTGACTTCGCAAAAGGGAAAAATAAAAAAAAAAGAATTATAAATTTAGAAAAAAATATTTGCATTTAAGATTTCCTTTCCGGCCGGGACTCGAACCCAGTACCACGCGCTAGGAACCCAACGGTCTAGCCATTAGGCTATCGGAGCTCTGTCGATGGAAGTCTCAAATATAATAAAAACAAAAAATGCACCTTGGTAATTATTGATTCAAACACTTTGAAATTTACAGGTCGAATAATTAAACTGACTCAGAATTTTTCTCCCTACATAAATAATCAATATTCGCAAAAGAGAAAAATTAAAAAAAAAAGAGGAAGAAATTTCAAATTAGAAACGAAAAGTATACATTGAAGATTTTCGTTCAGGCTGGGACTCGAACCCAGGGCCACTCGCTTGGAAGCCTAACACTCTAGCCATTAGTCTATGGGAGCTCTGTCGGTGGGAGTTTTAAATATAATAAAAACAAAAAATGCACCTTGGTAATTGTTTATTTAAACACTTTGAAATCTTTGTGTCGAAAAATTAAACTGACTCAGAATTTTCTTCCCTACATAAATAATCAATAATTGCAAAGGAAAGAAATTGAAAAAAAAAAGAATTTTCAAATTAGAAAAGTAATATATACATTGAAGATATTCGCTCCGGCTGGGACTCGAACCCAGGCCACTCGCTTGGAAGACCAGCGGTCTAGCCATTAGGCTATCGGAGTTCTGTCGAGCGGAGTCTTACTGCCTGACTGATACTGCCTGACTGACAGACTGACTCACTGACTGACTGATACTGACTGACTGACTCACTGACTGACCGAGACTGACTGACTAACTGACTGACTGAGACTGACTGACTGACTGCTTGACTCTCTGACTGGCTATTTCACTGACTGACTGAATGACTAAATGAATGACTGACACTGACTGACTGACTGCTTGAATACCTGACTGACTGCTTGACTGACTAACTGACTGGACAGGACTGACCGACTGACTGACTGACAGACTGACTGAATAAGGATGACTGACAGACTGACTGAATAAGGCTGACTGACTGACTGAATAAGGCTGACCGACTGACTGACTGCCTGACTGACTGACTGACTGAATGACTGACTGACCGAGACTGAATGACTGACTGACTGAGACTGGACTGGACTGACTGACTGACTGAGACTGACTGACTGCTTTAGTGACTAACTGACTGCACAGGACTGACCGACTGACTGACTGACTGACTGCCTGACTGACTGACTGACTGAATGACTGACTGACTGAGACTAAATGACTGTCTGCTTGACTGACTGGCTGAAGGACTAACTGACTGACTGAGTGACTGACTGACTGGACTGACTGACTGAGACTGAATGACTGAGTGCTTGACTGATTGACTGTCAGACTGACTGACTGACTTCGCAAAAGGGAAAAATAAAAAAAAGAATTATAAAATTAGAAAAAAATATTTGCATTTAAGATTTCCTTTCCGGCTCCCCTTTCCTCATGGAAGCCCAACGCTCTCGCCAATATACTATCGGATCTCTGTTGATCGGTGTCTTAATTATAATAAAAACAAAAAATGCACCTTGGTAATTATTGATCTAAAATCTTTGAAATCTAAAGGTCGAATGATTAAACTGACTCAGAATTTTCTTTCGTACATAAATAATCGATATTTGCAAAAGAAAGAAATTGAAAAAAAAAGAATTTTCTAATTAGGAAAGGTATATATACATTGAAGATTTTCGTTCCGGCCGGGACTCGAACCCAGTACCACGCGCTAGGAACCCAACGGTCTAGCCATTAGGCTATCGGAGCTCTGTCGATGGAAGTCTTAAATATAATAAAAACAAAAAATGCACCTTGGTAATTATTGATTCAAACACTTTGAAATTTACAGGTCGAATAATTAAACTGACTCAGAATTTTTCTCCCTACATAAATAATCAATATTCGCAAAATAGAAAAATTAAAAAAAAAAGAAGAAGAAATTTCAAATTAGAAACTAAAGTATACATTGCAGATTTTCGTTCAGGCTGGGACTCGAACCCAGGGCCACTCGCTTGGAAGCCTAACAATCTAGCCATTAGTTTATGGGAGCTCTGTCGGTGGGAGTTTTAAATATAATAAAAACAAAAAATGCACCTTGGTAATTGTTTATTTAAACACTTTGAAATCTTTGTGTCGAAAAATTAAACTGACTCAGAATTTTCTTCCCTACATAAATAATCAATAATTGTAAAGGAAAGAAATTGAAAAAAAAAAGAATTTTCAAATTAGAAAAGAAATATATACATTGAAGATATTCGCTCCGGCTGGGACTCGAACTCAGGCCACTCGCTTGGAAGGCCAGCGGTCTAGCCATTAGGCTATCGGAGTTCTGTCGAGCGGAGTCTTACTGCCTGACTGACAGACTGACTCACTGACTGACTGATACTGACTGACTGACTCACTGACTGACCGAGACTGACTGACTAACTGCCTGACTGACTGAGACTGGACTGACTGACTGACTGACTGACTGACTGACTAACTGACTGACTGAGACTGACTGACTGACTGCTTGACTCTCTGACTGGCTATTTCACTGACTGACTGAATGACTAAATGACTGACTGACACTGACTGACTGACTGCTTGACTACCTGACTGACTGCTTGACTGACTAACTGACTGGACAGGACTGACCGACTGACTGACTGACAGACTGACTGAATAAGGATGACTGACAGACTGACTGAATAAGGCTGACTGACTGACTGACTGACAGACTGACTGAATAAGGCTGACCGACTGACTGACTGCCTGACTGACTGACTGACTGAATGACTGACTGACTGACCGAGACTGACTGACTGACTGACTGAGACTGGACTGGACTGACTGACTGACTGACTAACTGAGACTGACTGACTGCTTTAGTGACTAACTGACTGCACAGGACTGACCGACTGACTGACTGACTGACTGCCTGACTGACTGACTGACTGAATGACTGACTGACTGAGACTAAATGACTGACTGCTTGACTGACTGGCTGAAGGACTAACTGACTGACCGAGTGACTGACTGACTGGACTGACTGACTGAGACTGAATGACTGAGTGCTTGACTGATTGACTGTCAGACTGACTGACTGACTTCGCAAAAGGGAAAAATAAAAAAAAAGAATTATAAAATTAGAAAAAAATATTTGCATTTAAGATTTCCTTTCCGGCTGGGATTTGAACCCAGGGCGACACTCATGGAAGCCCAACGCTCTCGCCAATATACTATCGGATCTCTGTTGATCGGTGTCTTAATTATAATAAAAACAAAAAATGCACCTTGGTAATTATTGATCTAAAATCTTTGAAATCTAAAGGTCGAATGATTAAACTGCTTCAGAATTTTCTTCCGTACATAAATAATCGATATTTGCAAAAGAAAGAAAATGAAAAAAAAAAAGAATTTTCAAATTAGAAAAGGTATATATACATTGAAGATTTTCGCTCCGGCCGGGACTCGAACCCAGTACCACGCGCTAGGAACCCAACGGTCTAGCCATTAGGCTATCGGAGCTCTGTCGATGGAAGTCTTAAATATAATAAAAACAAAAAATGCACCTTGGTAATTATTGATTCAAACACTTTGAAATTTACAGGTCGAATAATTAAACTGACTCAGAATTTTTCTCCCTACATAAATAATCAATATTCGCAAAAGAGAAAAATTAAAAAAAAAGAAGAAGAAATTTCAAATTAGAAACTAAAAGTATACATTGAAGATTTTCGTTCAGGCTGGGACTCGAACCCAGGGCCACTCGCTTGGAAGCCTAACACTCTAGCCATTAGTCTATGGGAGCTCTGTCGGTGGGAGTTTTAAATATAATAAAAACAAAAAATGCACCTTGGTAATTGTTTATTTAAACACTTTGAAATCTTCGTGTCGAAAAATTAAACTGACTCAGAATTTTCTTCCCTACATAAATAATCAATAATTGCAAAGGAAAGAAATTGAAAAAAAAAAAGAATTTTCAAATTAGAAAAGAAATATATACATTGAAGATATTCGCTCCGGCTGGGACTCGAACCCAGGCCACTCGCTTGGAAGACCAGCGGTCTAGCCATTAGGCTATCGGAGTTCTGTCGAGCGGAGTCTTACTGCCTGACTGATACTGCCTGACTGACAGACTGACTCACTGACTGACTGATACTGACTGACTGACTCACTGACTGACCGAGACTGACTGACTAACTGCCTGACTGACTGAGACTGGACTGACTGACTGACTGACTGACTGACTGACTAACTGACTGACTGAGACTGACTGACTGACTGCTTGACTCTCTGACTGGCTATTTCACTGACTGACTGAATGACTAAATGACTGACTGACACTGACTGACTGACTGCTTGACTACCTGACTGACTGCTTGATTGACTAACTGACTGGACAGGACTGACCGACTGACTGACTGACAGACTGACTGAATAAGGATGACTGACAGACTGACTGAATAAGGCTGACTGACTGACTGACTGACAGACTGACTGAATAAGGCTGACCGACTGACTGACTGCCTGACTGACTGACTGACTGACTGACTGAGACTGGACTGGACTGACTGACTGACTGACTGACTGAGACTGACTGACTGCTTTAGTGACTAACTGACTGCACAGGACTGACCGACTGACTGACTGACTGACTGACTGACTGAGACTAAATGACTGACTGCTTGACTGACTGGCTGAAGGACTAACTGACTGACTGAGTGACTGACTGACTGGACTGACTGACTGAGACTGAATGACTGAGTGCTTGACTGATTGACTGTCAGACTGACTGACTGACTTCGCAAAAGGGAAAAATAAAAAAAAAGAATTATAAAATTAGAAAAAAATATTTGCATTTAAGATTTCCTTTCCGGCTGGGATTTGAACCCAGGGCGACACTCATGGAAGCCCAACGCTCTCGCCAATATACTATCGGATCTCTGTTGATCGGTGTCTTAATTATAATAAAAACAAAAAATGCACCTTGGTAATTATTGATCTAAAATCTTTGAAATCTAAAGGTCGAATGATTAAACTGACCCAGAATTTTCTTCCGTACATAAATAATCGATATTTGCAAAAGAAAGAAAATGAAAAAAAAAAAGAATTTTCAAATTAGAAAAGGTATATATACATTGAAGATTTTCGTTCCGGCCGGGACTCGAACCCAGTACCACGCGCTAGGAACCCAACGGTCTAGCCATTAGGCTATCGGAGCTCTGTCGATAGAAGTCTTAAATATAATAAAAACAAAAAATGCACCTTGGTAATTATTGATTCAAACACTTTGAAATTTACAGGTCGAATAACTAAACTGACTCAGAATTTTTCTCCCTACATAAATAATCAATATTCGCAAAAGAGAAAAATTAAAAAAAAAAGAAGAAGAAATTTCAAATTAGAAACTAAAAGTATACATTGAAGATTTTCGTTCAGGCTGGGACTCGAACCCAGGGCCACTCGCTTGGAAGCCTAACACTCTAGCCATTAGTCTATGGGAGCTCTGTCGGTGGGAGTTTTAAATATAATAAAAACAAAAAATGCACCTTGGTAATTGTTTATTTAAACACTTTGAAATCTTTGTGTCGAAAAATTAAACTGACTCAGAATTTTCTTCCCTACATAAATAATCAATAATTGCAAAGGAAAGAAATTGAAAAAAAAAGAATTTTCAAATTAGAAAAGAAATATATACATTGAAGATATTCGCTCCGGCTGGGACTCGAACCCAGGCCACTCGCTTGGAAGACCAGCGGTCTAGCCATTAGGCTATCGGAGTTCTGTCGAGCGGAGTCTTACTGCCTGACTGATACTGCCTGACTGACAGACTGACTCACTGACTGACTGATACTGACTGACTGACTCACTGACTGACCGAGACTGACTGACTAACTGCCTGACTGACTGAGACTGGACTGACTGACTGACTGACTGACTGACTGACTAACTGACTGACTGAGACTGACTGACTGACTGCTTGACTCTCTGACTGGCTATTTCACTGACTGACTGAATGACTAAATGACTGACTGACACTGACTGACTGACTGCTTGACTACCTGACTGACTGCTTGACTGACTAACTGACTGGACAGGACTGACCGACTGACTGACTGACAGACTGACTGAATAAGGCTGACTGACTGACTGACAGACAGACTGACTGAATAAGGCTGACCGACTGACTGACTGCCTGACTGACTGACTGACTGAATGACTGACTGACTGACTGACCGAGACTGACTGACTGACTGACTGAGACTGGACTGGACTGACTGACTGACTGACTGACTGAGACTGACTGACTGCTTTAGTGACTAACTGACTGCACAGGACTGACCGACTGACTGACTGACTGACTGCCTGACTGACTGACTGACTGAATGACTGACTGACTGAGACTAAATGACTGACTGCTTGACTGACTGGCTGAAGGACTAACTGACTGACCGAGTGACTGACTGACTGGACTGACTGACTGAGACTGAATGACTGAGTGCTTGACTGATTGACTGTCAGACTGACTGACTGACTTCGCAAAAGGGAAAAATAAAAAAAAAAAGAATTATAAAATTAGAAAAAAATATTTGCATGTAAGATTTCCTTTCCGGCTGGGATTTGAACCCAGGGCGACACTCATGGAAGCCCAACGCTCTCGCCAATATACTATCGGATCTCTGTTGATCGGTGTCTTAATTATAATAAAAACAAAAAATGCACCTTGGTAATTATTGATCTAAAATCTTTGAAATCTAAAGGTCGAATGATTAAACTGACTCAGAATTTTCTTCCGTACATAAATAATCGATATTTGCAAAAGAAAGAAAATGAAAAAAAAAAGAATTTTCAAATTAGAAAAGGTATATATACATTGAAGATTTTCGTTCCGGCCGGGACTCGAACCCAGTACCACGCGCTAGGAACCCAACGGTCTAGCCATTAGGCTATCGGAGCTCTGTCGATAGAAGTCTTAAATATAATAAAAACAAAAAATGCACCTTGGTAATTATTGATTCAAACACTTTGAAATTTACAGGTCGAATAACTAAACTGACTCAGAATTTTTCTCCCTACATAAATAATCAATATTCGCAAAAGAGAAAAATTAAAAAAAAAAAGAAGAAGAAATTTCAAATTAGAAACTAAAAGTATACATTGAAGATTTTCGTTCAGGCTGGGACTCGAACCCAGGGCCACTCGCTTGGAAGCCTAACACTCTAGCGATTAGTCTATGGGAGCTCTGTCGGTGGGAGTTTTAAATATAATAAAAACAAAAAATGCACCTTGGTAATTATTGATTCAAACACTTTGAAATTTACAGGTCGAATAATTAAACTGACTCAGAATTTTTCTCCCTACATAAATAATCAATATTCGCAAAAGAGAAAAATTAAAAAAAAAAGAAGAAGAAATTTCAAATTAGAAACTAAAAGTATACATCGAAGATTTTCGTTCAGGTTGGGATTCGAACCCAGGGCCACTCGCTTGGAAGCCTAACACTCTAGCCATTAGTCTATGGGAGCTCTGTCGGTGGGAGTTTTAAATATAATAAAAACAAAAAATGCACCTTGGTAATTGTTTATTTAAACACTTTGAAATCTTCGTGTCGAAAAATTAAACTGACTCAGAATTTTCTTCCCTACATAAATAATCAATAATTGCAAAGGAAAGAAATTGAAAAAAAAAGAATTTTCAAATTAGAAAAGAAATACATACATTGAAGATATTCGCTCCGGCTGGGACTCGAACCCAGGCCACTCGCTTGGAAGACCAGCGGTCTAGCCATTAGGCTATCGGAGTTCTGTCGGGCGGAGTCTTACTGCCTGACTGATACTGCCTGACTGACAGACTGACTCACTGACTGACTGATACTGACTGACTGACTCACTGACTGATACTGACTGACTGACCGAGACTGACTGACTAACTGCCTGACTGACTGAGACTGGACTGACTGACTGACTGACTGACTGACTGACTAACTGACTGACTGAGACTGACTGACTGCTTGACTCTCTGACTGGCTATTTCACTGACTGACTGAATGACTAAATGACTGACTGACACTGACTGACTGACTGCTTGACTACCTGACTGACTGCTTGACTGACTAACTGACTGGACAGGACTGACCGACTGACTGACTGACAGACTGACCGACTGACTGACTGACAGACTGACTGAATAAGGCTGACCGACTGACTGACTGCCTCACTGACTGACTGACTGAATGACTGACTGACTGACCGAGACTGACTGACTGACTGACTGAGACTGGACTGGACTGACTGACTGACTGACTGACTGAGACTGACTGACTGCTTTAGTGACTAACTGACTGCACAGGACTGACTGACTGACTGAATGACTGAGTGCTTGACTGATTGACTGTTAGACTGACTGACTGACTTCGCAAAAGGGAAAAATAAAAAAAAAAGAATTATAAAATTAGAAAAAAATATTTGCATTTAAGATTTCCTTTCCGGCCGGGACTCGAACCCAGTACCACGCGCTAGGAACCCAACGGTCTAGCCATTATTCTATCGGAGCTCTGTCGATGGAAGTCTTAAATATAATAAAAACAAAAAATGCACCTTGGTAATTATTGATTCAAACACTTTGAAATTTACAGGTCGAATAATTAAACTGACTCAGAATTTTTCTCCCTACATAAATAATCAATATTCGCAAAAGAGAAAAATTAAAAAAAAAAGAAGAAGAAATTTAAAATTAGAAACTAAAAGTATACATTGAAGATTTTCGTTCAGGCTGGGACTCGAACCCAGGGCCACTCGCTTGGAAGCCTAACACTCTAGCCATTAGTCTATGGGAGCTCTGTCGGTGGGAGTTTTAAATATAATAAAAACAAAAAATGCACCTTGGTAATTGTTTATTTAAACACTTTGAAATCTTCGTGTCGAAAAATTAAACTGACTCAGAATTTTCTTCCCTACATAAATAATCAATAATTGCAAAGGAAAGAAATTAAAAAAAAAAGAATTTTCAAATTAGAAAAGAAATATATACATTGAAGATATTCGCTCCGGCTGGGACTCGAACCCAGGCCACTCGCTTGGAAGACCAGCGGTCTAGCCATTAGGCTATCGGAGTTCTATCGAGCGGAGTCTTACTGCCTGACTGATACTGCCTGACTGACAGACTGACTCACTGACTGAATGAATGACTAAATGACTGACTGACACCGACTGACTGACTGCTTGACTACCTGACTGACTGCTTGACTGACTAACTGACTGGACAGGACTGACCGACTGACTGACTGACAGACTGACTGAATAAGGATGACTGACAGACTGACTGAATAAGGCTGACTGACTGACTGACTGACAGACTGACTGAATAAGGCTGAGCGACTGACTGACTGCCTGACTGACTGACTGACTGAATGACTGACTGACTGACTGACCGAGACTGACTGACTGACTGACTGAGACTGGACTGGACTGACTGACTGACTGACTGACTGAGACTGACTGACTGCTTTAGTGACTAACTGACTGCACAGGACTGACCGACTGACTGACTGACTGCCTGACTGACTGACTGACTGAATGACTGACTGACTGAGACTAAATGACTGACTGCTTGACTGACTGGCTGAAGGACTAACTGACTGACTGAGTGACTGACTGACTGGACTGACTGACTGAGACTGAATGACTGAGTGCTTGACTGATTGACTGTCAGACTGACTGACTGACTTCGCAAAAGGGAAAAATAAAAAAAAAAGAATTATAAAATTAGAAAAAAACATTTGCATTTAAGCTTTCCTTTCCGGCCGAGACTCGAACCCAGTACCACGCGTTAGGAACCCAACGGTCTAGCCATTAGGCTATCGGAGCTCTGTCGATGGAAGTCTTAAATATAATAAAAACAAAAAATGCACCTTGGTAATTATTGATTCAAACACTTTGAAATTTACAGGTCGAATAATTAAACTGACTCAGAATTTTTCTCCCTACATAAATAATCAATATTCGCAAAAGAGAAAAATTAAAAAAAAAAGAAGAAGAAATTTCAAATTAGAAACTAAAAGTATACATTGAAGATTTTCGTTCAGGCTGGGACTCGAACCCAGGGCCACTCGCTTGGAAGCCTAACACTCTAGCCATTAGTCTATGGGAGCTCTGTCGGTGGGAGTTTTAAATATAATAAAAACAAAAAATGCACCTTGGTAATTGTTTATTTAAACACTTTGAAATCTTCGTGTCGAAAAATTAAACTGACTCAGAATTTTCTTCCCTACATAAATAATCAATAATTGCAAAGGAAAGAAATTGAAAAAAAAAAAAAATTTTCAAATTAGAAAAGAAATATATACATTGAAGATATTCGCTCCTTCTGGGACTCGAACCCAGGCCACTCGCTTGGAAGACCAGCGGTCTAGCCATTAGGCTATCGGAGTTCTGTCGAGCGGAGTCTTACTGCCTGACTGATACTGCCTGACTGACAGACTGACTCACTGACTGACTGATACTGACTGACTGACTCACTGACTGACCGAGACTGACTGACTAAAAGCCTGACTGACTGAGACTGGACTGACTGACTGACTGACGGACTAACTGACTGACTGAGACTGACTGACTGACTGCTTGACTCTCTGACTGGCTATTTCACTGACTGACTGAATGACTAAATGACTGACTGACACTGACTGACTGACTGCTTGATTACCTGACTGACTGCTTGACTGACTAACTGACTGGACAGGACTGACCGACTGACTGACTGACAGACTGACTGAATAAGGATGACTGACAGACTGACTGAATAAGGCTGACTGACTGACTGACTGACAGACTGACTGAATAAGGCTGACCGACTGAGTGACTGCCTGACTGACTGACTGACTGAATGACTGACTGACTGACCGAGACTGACTGACTGACTGACTGAGACTGGACTGGACTGACTGACTGACTGACTGACTGAGACTGACTGACTGCTTTAGTGACTAACTGACTGCACAGGACTGACCGACTGACTGACTGACTGACTGCCTGACTGACTGACTGACTGAATGACTGACTGACTGAGACTAAATGACTGACTTCTTGACTGACTGGCTGAAGGACTAACTGACTGACTGAGTGACTGACTGACTGGACTGACTGACTGAGACTAAATTACTGAGTGCTTGACTGATTGACTGTCAGACTGACTGACTGACTTCGCAAAAGGGAAAAATAAAAAAAAAGAATTATAAAATTAGAAAACAATATTTGCATTTAAGATTGCCTTTCCGGCTGGGATTTGAACCTAGGGCGACACTCATGGAAGCCCAACGCTCTCGCCAATATACTATCGGATCTCTGTTGATCGGTGTCTTAATTATAATAAAAACAAAAAATGCACCTTAGTAATTATTGATCTAAAATCTTTGAAATCTAAAGGTCGAATGATTAAACTGACTCAGAATTTTCTTCCGTACATAAATAATCCATATTTGCAAAAGAAAGAAATTGAAAAAAAAAAGAATCTTCAAATTAGAAGAGAAATATATACATGGAAGATTTTCGTTCCGGCCGGGACTCGAACCCAGTACCACGCGCTTGGAACCCAACGGTCTAGCCATTAGGCTATCGGAGCTCTGTCGATGGAAGTCTTAAATATAATAAAAACAAAAAATGCACCTTGGTAATTATTGATTCAAACACTTTGAAATTTACAGGTCGAATAATTAAACTGACTCAGAATTTTTCTCCCTACATAAATAATCAATATTCGCAAAAGAGAAAAATTAAAAAAAAAGAAGAAGAAATTTCAAATTAGAAACTAAAAGTATACATTGAAGATTTTCGTTCAGGCTGGGACTCGAACCCAGGGCCACTCGCTTGGAAGCCTAACACTCTAGCCATTAGTCTATGGGAGCTCTGTCGGTGGGAGTTTTAAATATAATAAAAACAAAAAATGCACCTTGGTAATTGTTTATTTAAACACTTTGAAATCTTCGTGTCGAAAAATTAAACTGACTCAGAATTTTCTTCCCTACATAAATAATCAATAATTGCAAAGGAAAGAAATTGAAAAAAAAAAGAATTTTCAAATTAGAAAAGAAATATATACATTGAAGATATTCGCTCCGGCTGGGACTCGAACACAGGCCACTCGCTTGGAAGACCAGCGGTCTAGCCATTAGGCTATCGGAGTTCTGTCGAGCGGAGTCTTACTGCCTGACTGATACTGCCTGACTGACAGACTGACTCACTGACTGACTGATACTGACTGACTGACTCACTGACTGACCGAGACTGACTGACTAAAAGCCTGACTGACTGAGACTGGACTGACTGACTGACTGACGGACTAACTGACTGACTGAGACTGACTGACTGACTGCTTGACTCTCTGACTGGCTATTTCACTGACTGACTGAATGACTAAATGACTGACTGACACTGACTGACTGACTGCTTGATTACCTGACTGACTGCTTGACTGACTAACTGACTGGACAGGACTGACCGACTGACTGACTGACAGACTGACTGAATAAGGATGACTGACAGACTGACTGAATAAGGCTGACTGACTGACTGACTGACAGACTGACTGAATAAGGCTGACCGACTGAGTGACTGCCTGACTGACTGACTGACTGAATGACTGACTGACTGACCGAGACTGACTGACTGACTGACTGAGACTGGACTGGACTGACTGACTGACTGACTGACTGAGACTGACTGACTGCTTTAGTGACTAACTGACTGCACAGGACTGACCGACTGACTGACTGACTGACTGCCTGACTGACTGACTGACTGAATGACTGACTGACTGAGACTAAATGACTGACTTCTTGACTGACTGGCTGAAGGACTAACTGACTGACTGAGTGACTGACTGACTGGACTGACTGACTGAGACTAAATTACTGAGTGCTTGACTGATTGACTGTCAGACTGACTGACTGACTTCGCAAAAGGGAAAAATAAAAAAAAAAGAATTATAAAATTAGAAAACAATATTTGCATTTAAGATTTCCTTTCCGGCTGGGATTTGAACCTAGGGCGACACTCATGGAAGCCCAACGCTCTCGCCAATATACTATCGGATCTCTGTTGATCGGTGTCTTAATTATAATAAAAACAAAAAATGCACCTTAGTAATTATTGATCTAAAATCTTTGAAATCTAAAGGTCGAATGATTAAACTGACTCAGAATTTTCTTCCGTACATAAATAATCCATATTTGCAAAAGAAAGAAATTGAAAAAAAAAGAATCTTCAAATTAGAAGAGAAATATATACATGGAAGATTTTCGTTCCGGCCGGGACTCGAACCCAGTACCACGCGCTTGGAACCCAACGGTCTAGCCATTAGGCTATCGGAGCTCTGTCGATGGAAGTCTTAAATATAATAAAAACAAAAAATGCACCTTGGTAATTATTGATTCAAACACTTTGAAATTTACAGGTCGAATAATTAAACTGACTCAGAATTTTTCTCCCTACATAAATAATCATTATTCGCAAAAGAGAAAAATTTAAAAAAAAGAAGAAGAAATTTCAAATTAGAAACTAAAAGTATACATTGAAGATTTTCGTTCAGGCTGGGACTCGAACCCAGGGCCACTCGCTTGGAAGCCTAACACTCTAGCCATTAGTCTATGGGAGCTCTGTCGGTGGGAGTTTTAAATATAATAAAAACAAAAAATGCACCTTGGTAATTGTTTATTTAAACACTTTGAAATCTTCGTGTCGAAAAATTAAACTGACTCAGAATTTTCTTCCCTACATAAATAATCAATAATTGCAAAGGAAAGAAATTGAAAAAAAAAAGAATTTTCAAATTAGAAAAGAAATATATACATTGAAGATATTCGCTCCGGCTGGGACTCGAACCCAGGCCACTCGCTTGGAAGACCAGCGGTCTAGCCATTAGGCTATCGGAGTTCTGTCGAGCGGAGTCTTACTGCCTGACTGATACTGCCTGACTGACAGACTGACTCACTGACTGACTGATACTGACTGACTGACTCAATGACTGACCGAGACTGACTGACTAACTGCCTGACTGACTGAGACTGGACTGACTGACTGACTGACTGACTGACTGACTGACTAACTGACTGACTGAGACTGACTGACTGACTGCTTGACTCTCTGACTGGCTATTTCACTGACTGACTGAATGACTAAATGACTGACTGACACTGACTGACTGACTGCTTGACTACCTGACTGACTGCTTGACTGACTAACTGACTGGACAGGACTGACCGACTGACTGACAGACTGACTGAATAAGGATGACTGACAGACTGACTGAATAAGGCTGACTGACTGACTGACTGACAGACTGACTGAATAAGGCTGACCGACTGACTGACTGCCTGACTGACTGACTGACTGACTGAGACTGGACTGGACTGACTGACTGACTGACTGACTGAGACTGACTGACTGCTTTAGTGACTAACTGACTGCACAGGACTGACCGACTGACTGACTGACTGACTGCCTGACTGACTGACTGACTGAATGACTGACTGACTGAGACTAAATGACTGACTGCTTGACTGACTGGCTGAAGGACTAACTGACTGACTGAGTGACTGACTGACTGAGACTGAATGACTGAGTGCTTGACTGATTGACTGTCAGACTGACTGACTGACTTCGCAAAAGGGAAAAATAAAAAAAAAAGAATTATAAAATTAGAAAAAAATATTTGCATTTAAGATTTCCTTTCCGGCCGGGACTCGAACCCAGTACCACGCGCTAGGAACCCAACGGTCTAGCCATTAGGCTATCGGAGCTCTGTCGATGGAAGTCTTAAATATAATAAAAACAAAAAATGCACCTTGGTAATTATTGATTCAAACACTTTGAAATTTACAGGTCGAATAATTAAACTGACTCAGAATTTTTCTCCCTACATAAATAATCAATATTCGCAAAAGAGAAAAATTAAAAAAAAAAAAGAAGAAGAAATTTCAAATTAGAAACTAAAAGTATACATTGAAGATTTTCGTTCAGGCTGGGACTCGAACCCAGGGCCACTCGCTTGGAAGCCTAACACTCTAGCCATTAGTCTATGGGATCTCTGTCGGTGGGAGTTTTAAATATAATAAAAACAAAAAATGCACCTTGGTAATTGTTTATTTAAACACTTTGAAATCTTCGTGTCGAAAAATTAAACTGACTCAGAATTTTCTTCCCTACATAAATAATCAATAATTGCAAAGGAAAGAAATTGAAAAAAAAAGAATTTTCAAATTAGAAAAGAAATATATACATTGAAGATATTCGCTCCGGCTGGGACTCGTACCCAGGCCACTCGCTTGGAAGACCAGCGGTCTAGCCATTAGGCTATCGGAGTTCTGTCGAGCGGAGTCTTACTGCCTGACTGATACTGCCTGACTGACAGACTGACTCACTGACTGACTGATACTGACTGACAGACTCACTGACTGACCGAGACTGACTGACTAACTGCCTGACTGACTGAGACTGGACTGACTGACTGACTGACTGACTGACTGACTAACTGACTGACTGAGACTGACTGAGACTGACTGACTGACTGCTTGACTCTCTGACTGGCTATTTCACTGACTGACTGAATGACTAAATGACTGACTGACACTGACTGACTGACTGCTTGACTGCCTGACTGACTGCTTGACTGACAAACTGACTGGACAGGACTGACCGACTGACTGACTGACAGACTGACTGAATAAGGCTGACTGACTGACTGACTGAATAAGGCTGACTGACTGACTGACTGAATAAGGCTGACTGACTGACTGACTGACAGACTGACTGAATAAGGCTGACCGTCTGACTGACTGCCTGACTGACTGACTGACTGAATGATTGACTGACTGACTGACCGAGACTGACTGACTGACTGACTGAGACTGGACTGGACTGACTGACTGACTGACTGACTGAGACTGACTGACTGCTTTAGTGACTAACTGACTGCACAGGACTGACCGACTGACTGACTGACTGACTGCCTGACTGACTGACTGAGTGAATGACTGACTGACTGAGACTAAATGACTGACTGCTTGACTGACTGGCTGAAGGACTAACTGACTGACTGAGTGACTGAGTGACTGACTGACTGGACTGAGACTGAATGACTGAGTGCTTGACTGATTGACTGTCAGACTGACTGACTGACTTCGCAAAAGGGAAAAATAAAAAAAAAGAATTATAAAATTAGAAAAAAATATTTGCATTTAAAATTTCCTTTCCGGCTGGGATTTGAACCCAGGGCGATACTCATGGAAGCCCAACGCTCTCGCCAATATACTATCGGATCTCTGTTGATCGGTGTCTTAATTATAATAAAAACAAAAAATGCACCTTAGTAATTATTGATCTAAAATCTTTGAAATCTAAAGGTCGAATGATTAAACTGACTCAGAATTTTCTTCCGTACATAAATAATCCATATTTGCAAAAGAAAGAAATTGAAAAAAAAAAGAATCTTCAAATTAGAAGAGAAATATATACATGGAAGATTTTCGTTCCGGCCGGGACTCGAACCCAGTACCACGCGCTTGGAACCCAACGGTCTAGCCATTAGGCTATCGGAGCTCTGTCGATGGAAGTCTTAAATATAATAAAAACAAAAAATGCACCTTGGTAATTATTGATTCAAACACTTTGAAATTTACAGGTCGAATAATTAAACTGACTCAGAATTTTTCTCCCTACATAAATAATCAATATTCGCAAAAGAGAAAAATTAAAAAAAAAAGAAGAAGAAATTTCAAATTAGAAACTAAAAGTATACATTGAAGATTTTCGTTCAGGCTGGGACTCGAACCCAGGGCCACTCGCTTGGAAGCCTAACACTCTAGCCATTAGTCTATGGGAGCTCTGTCGGTGGGAGTTTTAAATATAATAAAAACAAAAAATGCACCTTGGTAATTGTTTATTTAAACACTTTGAAATCTTCGTGTCGAAAAATTAAACTGACTCAGAATTTTCTTCCCTACATAAATAATCAATAATTGCAAAGGAAAGAAATTGAAAAAAAAAAAAGAATTTTCAAATTAGAAAAGAAATATATACATTGAAGATATTCGCTCCGGCTGGGACTCGAACCCAGGCCACTCGCTTGGAAGACCAGCGGTCTAGCCATTAGGCTATCGGAGTTCTGTCGAGCGGAGTCTTACTGCCTGACTGATACTGCCTGACTGACAGACTGACTCACTGACTGACTGATACTGACTGACAGACTCACTGACTGACCGAGACTGACTGACTAACTGCCTGACTGACTAAGACTGGACTGACTGACTGACTGACTGACTGACTGACTGACTGAGACTGACTGACTGACTGCTTGACTCTCTGACTGGCTATTTCACTGACTGACTGAATGACTAAATGACTGACTGACACTGACTGACTGACTGCTTGACTACCTGACTGACTGCTTGACTGACTAACTGACTGGACAGGACTGACCGACTGACTGACTGACAGACTGACTGAATAAGGATGACTGACAGACTGACTGAATAAGGATGACTGACAGACTGACTGAATAAGGCTGACCGACTGACTGACTGCCTGACTGACTGACTGACTGAATGACTGACTGACTGACTGACCGAGACTGACTGACTGACTGACTGAGACTGGACTGGACTGACTGACTGACTGACTGACTGAGACTGACTGACTGCTTTAGTGACTAACTGACTGCACAGGACTGACCGACTGACTGACTGACTGACTGCCTGACTGACTGACTGACTGAATGACTGACTGACTGAGACTAAATGACTGACTGCTTAACTGACTGGACTGACTGACTGAGACTGAATGACTGAGTGCTTGACTGATTGACTGTCAGACTGACTGACTGACTTCGCAAAAGGGAAAAATAAAAAAAAAGAATTATAAAATTAGAAAAAAATATTTGCATTTAAGATTTCCTTTCCGGCCGGGACTCGAACCCAGTACCACGCGCTAGGAACCCAACGGTCTAGCCATTAGGCTATCGGAGCTCTGTCGATGGAAGTCTTAAATATAATAAAAACAAAAAATGCACCTTGGTAATTATTGATTCAAACACTTTGAAATTTACAGGTCGAATAATTAAACTGACTCAGAATTTTTCTCCCTACATAAATAATCAATATTCGCAAAAGAGAAAAATTAAAAAAAAAAGAAGAAGAAATTTCAAATTAGAAACTAAAAGTATACATTGAAGATTTTCGTTCAGGCTGGGACTCGAACCCAGGGCCACTCGCTTGGAAGCCTAACACTCTAGCCATTAGTCTATGGGAGCTCTGTCGGTGGGAGTTTTAAATATAATAAAAACAAAAAATGCACCTTGGTAATTGTTTATTTAAACACTTTGAAATCTTCGTGTCGAAAAATTAAACTGACTCAGAATTTTCTTCCCTACATAAATAATCAATAATTGCAAAGGAAAGAAATTGAAAAAAAAAAGAATTTTCAAATTAGAGAAGAAATATATACATTGAAGATATTCGCTCCGGCTGGGACTCGAACCCAGGCCACTCGCTTGGAAGACCAGCGGTCTAGCCATTAGGCTATCGGAGTTCTGTCGAGCGGAGTCTTACTGCCTGACTGATACTGCCTGACTGACAGACTGACTCACTGACTGCCTGATACTGACTGACTGACTCACTGACTGACCGAGACTGACTGACTAACTGCCTGACTGACTGAGACTGGACTGACTGACTGACTGACTGACTGACTGACTAACTGACTGACTGAGACTGACTGACTGACTGCTTGACCATCTGACTGGCTATTTCACTGACTGACACTGACTGACTGACTGCTTGACTACCTGACTGACTGCTTGACTGACTAACTGACTGGACAGGACTGACCGACTGACTGACTGACAGTCTGACTGAATAAGGATGACTGACAGACTGACTGAATAAGGCTGACTGACTGACTGACTGACAGACTGACTGAATAAGGCTGACCGACTGACTGACTGCCTGACTGACTGACTGACTGAATGACTGACTGACTGACTGACCGAGACTGACTGACTGACTGACTGAGACTGGACTGGACTGACTGACTGACTGACTGACTGAGACTGACTGACTGCTTTAGTGACTAACTGACTGCACAGGACTGACCGACTGACTGACTGACTGACTGCCTGACTGACTGACTGACTGAATGACTGACTGACTGAGACTAAATGACTGACTGCTTGACTGACTGGCTGAAGGACTAACTGACTGATTGAGTGACTGACTGACTGGACTGACTGACTGAGACTGAATGACTGAGTGCTTGACTGATTGACTGTCAGACTGACTGACTGACTTCGCAAAAGGGAAAAATAAAAAAAAAGAATTATAAAATTAGAAAAAATATTTGCATTTAAGATTTCCTTTCCGGCTGGGATTTGAACCCAGGGCGACACTCATGGAAGCCCAACGCTCTCGCCAATATACTATCGGATCTCTGTTGATCGGTGTCTTAATTATAATAAAAACAAAAAATGCACCTTAGTAATTATTGATCTAAAATCTTTGAAATCTAAAGGTCGAATGATTAAACTGACTCAGAATTTTCTTCCGTACATAAATAATCCATATTTGCAAAAGAAAGAAATTGAAAAAAAAAAAAAGAATCTTCAAATTAGAAGAGAAATATATACATGGAAGATTTTCGTTCCGGCCGGGACTCGAACCCAGTACCACGCGCTTGGAACCCAACGGTCTAGCCATTAGGCTATCGGAGCTCTGTCGATGGAAGTCTTAAATATAATAAAAACAAAAAATGTATTGATTCAAACACTTTGAAATTTACAGGTCGAATAATTAAACTGACTCAGAATTTTTCTCCCTACATAAATAATCAATATTCGCAAAAGAGAAAAATTAAAAAAAAAAGAAGAAGAAATTTCAAATTAGAAACTAAAAGTATACATTGAAGCTTTTCGTTCAGGCTGGGACTCGAACCCAGGGCCACTCGCTTGGAAGCCTAACACTCTAGCCATTAGTCTATGGGAGCTCTGTCGGTGGGAGTTTTAAATATAATAAAAACAAAAAATGCACCTTGGTAATTGTTTATTTAAACACTTTGAAATCTTCGTGTCGAAAAATTAAACTGACTCAGAATTTTCTTCCCTACATACATAATCAATATTCGCAAAAGAGAAAAATTAAAAAAAAAAGAAGAAGAATTTTCAAATTAGAAAAGAAATATATACATTGAAGATATTCGCTCCGGCTGGGACTCGAACCCAGGCCACTCTCTTGGAAGACCAGCGGTCTAGCCATTAGGCTATCGGAGTTCTGTCGAGCGGAGTCTTACTGCCTGACTGATACTGCCTGACTGACAGACTGACTCACTGACTGACTGATACTGACTGACAGACTCACTGACTGACCGAGACTCACTGACTAACTGCCTGACTGACTGAGACTGGACTGACTGACTGACTGACGGACTGACTGACTAACTGACTGACTGAGACTGACTGACTGACTGCTTGACTCTCTGACTGGCTATTTCACTGACTGACTGAATGACTAAATGACTGACTGACACTGACTGACTGACTGCTTGACTACCTGACTGACTGCTTGACTGACAAACTGACTGGACAGGACTGACCGACTGACTGACTGACAGACTGACTGAATAAGGATGACTGACAGACTGACTGAATAAGGCTGACCGACTGACTGACTGCCTGACTGACTGACTGACTGAATGACTGACTGACTGACTGACCGAGACTGACTGACTGACTGACTGAGACTGGACTGGACTGACTGGCTGACTGACTGCTTTAGTGACTAACTGACTGCACAGGACTGACCGACTGACTGACTGACTGACTGCCTGACTGACTGACTGACTGAATGACTGACTGACTGAGACTAAATGACTGACTGCTTGACTGACTGGCTGAAGGACTAACTGACTGACTGAGTGACTGACTGACTGGACTGACTGACTGAGACTGAATGACTGAGTGCTTGACTGATTGACTGTCAGACTGACTGACTGACTTCGCAAAAGGGAAAAATAAAAAAAAAAGAATTATAAAATTAGAAAAAAATATTTGCATTTAAGATTTCCTTTCCGGCTGGGATTTGAACCCAGGGCGACACTCATGGAAGCCCAACGCTCTCGCCAATATACTATCGGATCTCTGTTGATCGGTGTCTTAATTATAATAAAAACAAAAAATGCACCTTAGTAATTATTGATCTAAAATCTTTGAAATCTAAAGGTCGAATGATTAAACTGACTCAGAATTTTCTTCCGTACATAAATAATCCATATTTGCAAAAGAAAGAAATTGAAAAAAAAAAGAATCTTCAAATTAGAAGAGAAATATATACTTGGAAGATTTTCCTTCCGGCCGGGACTCGAACCCAGTACCACGCGCTTGGAACCCAACGGTCTAGCCATTAGGCTATCGGAGCTCTGTCGATGGAAGTCTTAAATATAATAAAAACAAAAAATGCACCTTGGTAATTATTGATTCAAACACTTTGAAATTTACAGGTCGAATAATTAAACTGACTCAGAATTTTTCTCCCTACATAAATAATCAATATTCGCAAAAGAGAAAAATTAAAAAAAAAAGAAGAAGAAATTTCAAATTAGAAACTAAAAGCATACATTGAAGATTTTCGTTCAGGCTGGGACTCGAACCCAGGGCCACTCGCTTGGAAGCCTAACACTCTAGCCATTAGTCTATGGGAGCTCTGTCGGTGGGAATTTTTAAATATAATAAAAACAAAAAATGCACCTTGGTAATTGTTTATTTAAACAGTTTGAAATCTTCGTGTCGAAAAATTAAACTGACTCAGAATTTTCTTCCCTACATAAATAATCAATAATTGCAAAGGAAAGAAATTGAAAAAAAAAGAATTTTCAAATTAGAAAAGAAATATATACATTGAAGATATTCGCTCCGGCTGGGACTCGAACCCAGGCCACTCGCTTGGAAGACCAGCGGTCTAGCCATTAGGCTATCGGAGTTCTGTCGAGCGGAGTCTTACTGCCTGACTGATACTGCCTGACTGACAGACTGACTCACTGACTGACTGATACTGACTGACTGACTCACTGACTGACCGAGACTGACTGACTAACTGCCTGACTGACTGAGACTGGACTGACTGACTGACTGACTGACTGACTGACTAACTGACTGACTGAGACTGACTGACTGACTGCTTGACTCTCTGACTGGCTATTTCACTGACTGACTGAATGACTAAATGACTGACTGACACTGACTGACTGACTGCTTGACTACCTGACTGACTGCTTGACTGACAAACTGACTGGACAGGACTGACCGACTGACTGACTGACAGACTGTCTGAATAAGGATGACTGACAGACTGACTGAATAAGGCTGACTGACTGACTGACTGACAGACTGACTGAATAAGGCTGACCGACTGACTGACTGCCTGACTGACTGACTGACTGAATGACTGACTGACTGACTGACCGAGACTGACTGACTGACTGACTGAGACTGGACTGGACTGACTGACTGACTGACTGACTGAGACTGACTGACTGCTTTAGTGACTAACTGACTGCACAGGACTGACCGACTGACTGACTGACTGACTGCCTGACTGACTGACTGACTGACTGACTGACTGCCTGACTGACTGACTGACTGAATGACTGACTGACTGAGACTAAATGACTGACTGCTTGACTGACTGGCTGAAGTACTAACTGACTGACTGAGTGACTGACTGACTGGACTGACTGACTGAGACTGAATGACTGAGTGCTTGACAGATTGACTGTCAGACTGACTGACTGACTTCGCAAAAGGGAAAAATAAAAAAAAAGAATTATAAAATTAGAAAAAAATATTTGCATTTAAGATTTCCTTTCCGGCTGGGATTTGAACCCAGGGCGACACTCATGGAAGCCCAACGCTCTCGCCAATATACTATCGGATCTCTGTTGATCGGTGTCTTAATTATAATAAAAACAAAAAATGCACCTTAGTAATTATTGATCTAAAATCTTTGAAATCTAAAGGTCGAATGATTAAACTGACTCAGAATTTTCTTCCGTACATAAATAATCCATATTTGCAAAAGAAAGAAATTGAAAAAAAAAAGAATCTTCAAATTAGAAGAGAAATATATACATGGAAGATTTTCCTTCCGGCCGGGACTCGAACCCAGTACCACGGGCTTGGAACCCAACGGTCTAGCCATTAGGCTATCGGAGCTCTGTCGATGGAAGTCTTGAATATAATAAAAACAAAAAATGCACCTTGGTAATTATTGATTCAAACACTTTGAAATTTACAGGTCGAATAATTAAACTGACTCAGAGTTTTTCTCCCTACATAAATAATCAATATTCGCAAAAGAGAAAAATTAAAAAAAAAGAAGAAGAAATTTCAAATTAGAAACTAAAAGTATACATTGAAGATTTTCGTTCAGGCTGGGGCTCGAACCCAGGGCCACTCGCTTGGAAGCCTAACACTCTAGCCATTAGTCTATGGGAGCTCTGTCGGTGGGAGTTTTAAATATAATAAAAACAAAAAATGCACCTTGGTAATTGTTTATTTAAACACTTTGAAATCTTCGTGTCGAAAAATTAAACTGACTCAGAATTTTCTTCCCTACATAAATAATCAATAATTGCAAAGGAAAGAAATTGAAAAAAAAAGAATTTTCAAATTAGAAAAGAAATATATACATTGAAGATATTCGCTCCGGCTGGGACTCGAACCGAGGCCACTCGCTTGGAAGACCAGCGGTCTAGCCCTTAGGCTATCGGATTTCTGTCGAGCGGAGTCTTACTGCCTGACTGATACTGCCTGACTGACAGACTGACTCACTGACTGACTGATACTGACTGACTGACTCACTGACTGACCGAGACTGACTGACTAACTGCCTGACTGACTGAGACTGAACTGACTGACTGACTGACTGACTGACTGACTAACTGACTGACTGAGACTGACTGACTGACTGCTTGACTCTCTGACTGGCTATTTCACTGACTGAATGAATGACTAAATGACTGACTGACACTGACTGACTGACTGCTTGACTACCTGACTGACTGCTTGACTGACTAACTGACTGGACAGGACTGACCGACTGACTGACTGACAGACTGACTGAATAAGGATGACTGACAGACTGACTGAATAAGGCTGACTGACTGACTGACTGACTGACAGACTGACTGAATAAGGCTGACCGACTGACTGACTGCCTGACTGACTGACTGACTGAATGACTGACTGACTGACTGACCGAGACTGACTGACTGACTGACTGAGACTGGACTGGACTGACTGACTGACTGACTGACTGAGACTGACTGACTGCTTTAGTGACTAACTGACTGCACAGGACTGACCGACTGACTGACTGACTGACTGCCTTAATGACTGACTGACTGAATGACTGACTGACTGAGACTAAATAACTGACTGCTTGACTGACTGGCTGAAGGACAAACTGACTGACTGAGTGACTGACTGACTGAGACTGAATGACTGAGTGCTTGACTGATTGACTGTCAGACTGACTGACTGACTTCGCAAAAGGGAAAAATATAAAAAAAAGAATTATAAAATTAGAAAAAAATATTTGCATTTAAGATTTCCTTTCCGGCTGGGATTTGAACCCAGGGCGACACTCATGGAAGCCCAACGCTCTCGCCAATATACTATCGGATCTCTGTTGATCGGTGTCTTAATTATAATAAAAACAAAAAATGCACCTTAGTAATTATTGATCTAAAATCTTTGAAATCTAAAGGTCGAATGATTAAACTGACTCAGAATTTTCTTCCGTACATAAATAATCCATATTTGCAAAAGAAAGAAATTGAAAAAAAAAAAGAACTTCAAATTAGAAGAGAAATATATACATGGAAGATTTTCGTTCCGGCCGGGACTCGAAACCAGTACCACGCGCTTGGAACCCAACGGTCTTGCCATTAGGCGATCGGAGCTCTGTCGATGGAAGTCTTAAATATAATAAAAACAAAAAATGCACCTTGGTAATTATTGATTCAAACACTTTGAAATTTACAGGTCGAATAATTAAACTGACTCAGAATTTTTCTCCCTACATAAATAATCAATATTCGCAAAAGAGAAAAATTAAAAAAAAAGAAGAAATTTCAAATTAGAAACTAAAAGTATACATTGAAGATTTTCGTTCAGGCTGGGACTCGAACCCAGGGCCACTCGCTTGGAAGACCAGCGGTCTAGCCATTAGGCTATCGGAGTTCTGTCGAGCGGAGTCTTACTGCCTGACTGATACTGCCTGACTGACAGACTGACTCACTGACTGACTGATACTGACTGACTGACTCACTGACTGACCGAGACTGACTGACTAACTGCCTGACTGACTGAGACTGGACTGACTGACTGACTGACTGACTGACTGACTAACTGACTGACTGAGACTGACTGACTGACTGCTTGACTCTCTGACTGGCTATTTCACTGACTGACTGAATGACTAAATGACTGACTGACACTGACTGACTGACTGCTTGACTACCTGACTGACTGCTTGACTGACAAACTGACTGGACAGGACTGACCGACTGACTGACTGACAGACTGTCTGAATAAGGATGACTGACAGACTGACTGAATAAGGCTGACTGACTGACTGACTGACAGACTGACTGAATAAGGCTGACCGACTGACTGACTGCCTGACTGACTGACTGACTGAATGACTGACTGACTGACTGACCGAGACTGACTGACTGACTGACTGAGACTGGACTGGACTGACTGACTGACTGACTGACTGAGACTGACTGACTGCTTTAGTGACTAACTGACTGCACAGGACTGACCGACTGACTGACTGACTGACTGCCTGACTGACTGACTGACTGACTGACTGACTGCCTGACTGACTGACTGACTGAATGACTGACTGACTGAGACTAAATGACTGACTGCTTGACTGACTGGCTGAAGTACTAACTGACTGACTGAGTGACTGACTGACTGGACTGACTGACTGAGACTGAATGACTGAGTGCTTGACAGATTGACTGTCAGACTGACTGACTGACTTCGCAAAAGGGAAAAATAAAAAAAAAGAATTATAAAATTAGAAAAAAATATTTGCATTTAAGATTTCCTTTCCGGCTGGGATTTGAACCCAGGGCGACACTCATGGAAGCCCAACGCTCTCGCCAATATACTATCGGATCTCTGTTGATCGGTGTCTTAATTATAATAAAAACAAAAAATGCACCTTAGTAATTATTGATCTAAAATCTTTGAAATCTAAAGGTCGAATGATTAAACTGACTCAGAATTTTCTTCCGTACATAAATAATCCATATTTGCAAAAGAAAGAAATTGAAAAAAAAAAGAATCTTCAAATTAGAAGAGAAATATATACATGGAAGATTTTCCTTCCGGCCGGGACTCGAACCCAGTACCACGGGCTTGGAACCCAACGGTCTAGCCATTAGGCTATCGGAGCTCTGTCGATGGAAGTCTTGAATATAATAAAAACAAAAAATGCACCTTGGTAATTATTGATTCAAACACTTTGAAATTTACAGGTCGAATAATTAAACTGACTCAGAGTTTTTCTCCCTACATAAATAATCAATATTCGCAAAAGAGAAAAATTAAAAAAAAAGAAGAAGAAATTTCAAATTAGAAACTAAAAGTATACATTGAAGATTTTCGTTCAGGCTGGGGCTCGAACCCAGGGCCACTCGCTTGGAAGCCTAACACTCTAGCCATTAGTCTATGGGAGCTCTGTCGGTGGGAGTTTTAAATATAATAAAAACAAAAAATGCACCTTGGTAATTGTTTATTTAAACACTTTGAAATCTTCGTGTCGAAAAATTAAACTGACTCAGAATTTTCTTCCCTACATAAATAATCAATAATTGCAAAGGAAAGAAATTGAAAAAAAAAGAATTTTCAAATTAGAAAAGAAATATATACATTGAAGATATTCGCTCCGGCTGGGACTCGAACCGAGGCCACTCGCTTGGAAGACCAGCGGTCTAGCCCTTAGGCTATCGGATTTCTGTCGAGCGGAGTCTTACTGCCTGACTGATACTGCCTGACTGACAGACTGACTCACTGACTGACTGATACTGACTGACTGACTCACTGACTGACCGAGACTGACTGACTAACTGCCTGACTGACTGAGACTGAACTGACTGACTGACTGACTGACTGACTGACTAACTGACTGACTGAGACTGACTGACTGACTGCTTGACTCTCTGACTGGCTATTTCACTGACTGACTGAATGACTAAATGACTGACTGACACTGACTGACTGACTGCTTGACTACCTGACTGACTGCTTGACTGACTAACTGACTGGACAGGACTGACCGACTGACTGACTGACAGACTGACTGAATAAGGATGACTGACAGACTGACTGAATAAGGCTGACTGACTGACTGACTGACTGACAGACTGACTGAATAAGGCTGACCGACTGACTGACTGCCTGACTGACTGACTGACTGAATGACTGACTGACTGACTGACCGAGACTGACTGACTGACTGACTGAGACTGGACTGGACTGACTGACTGACTGACTGACTGAGACTGACTGACTGCTTTAGTGACTAACTGACTGCACAGGACTGACCGACTGACTGACTGACTGACTGCCTTAATGACTGACTGACTGAATGACTGACTGACTGAGACTAAATAACTGACTGCTTGACTGACTGGCTGAAGGACAAACTGACTGACTGAGTGACTGACTGACTGAGACTGAATGACTGAGTGCTTGACTGATTGACTGTCAGACTGACTGACTGACTTCGCAAAAGGGAAAAATATAAAAAAAAGAATTATAAAATTAGAAAAAAATATTTGCATTTAAGATTTCCTTTCCGGCTGGGATTTGAACCCAGGGCGACACTCATGGAAGCCCAACGCTCTCGCCAATATACTATCGGATCTCTGTTGATCGGTGTCTTAATTATAATAAAAACAAAAAATGCACCTTAGTAATTATTGATCTAAAATCTTTGAAATCTAAAGGTCGAATGATTAAACTGACTCAGAATTTTCTTCCGTACATAAATAATCCATATTTGCAAAAGAAAGAAATTGAAAAAAAAAAGAACTTCAAATTAGAAGAGAAATATATACATGGAAGATTTTCGTTCCGGCCGGGACTCGAAACCAGTACCACGCGCTTGGAACCCAACGGTCTTGCCATTAGGCGATCGGAGCTCTGTCGATGGAAGTCTTAAATATAATAAAAACAAAAAATGCACCTTGGTAATTATTGATTCAAACACTTTGAAATTTACAGGTCGAATAATTAAACTGACTCAGAATTTTTCTCCCTACATAAATAATCAATATTCGCAAAAGAGAAAAATTAAAAAAAAGAAGAAATTTCAAATTAGAAACTAAAAGTATACATTGAAGATTTTCGTTCAGGCTGGGACTCGAACCCAGGGCCACTCGCTTGGAAGACCAGCGGTCTAGCCATTAGGCTATCGGAGTTCTGTCGAGCGGAGTCTTACTGCCTGACTGATACTGCCTGACTGACAGACTGACTCACTGACTGACTGATACTGACTGACTGACTCACTGACTGACCGAGACTGACTGACTAACTGCCTGACTGACTGAGACTGGACTGACTGACTGACTGACTGACTGACTGACTAACTGACTGACTGAGACTGACTGACTGACTGCTTGACTCTCTGACTGGCTATTTCACTGACTGACTGACTGACTGCTTGACTACCTGACTGACTGCTTGACTGACTAACTGACTGGACAGGACTGACCGACTGACTGACTGACAGACTGACTGAATAAGGATGACTGACAGACTGACTGAATAAGGCTGACTGACTGACTGAATGACTGACTGACTGACTGACCGAGACTGACTGACTGACTGACTGAGACTGGACTGGACTGACTGACTGACTGACTGACTGACTGAGACTGACTGACTGCTTTAGTGACTAACTGACTGCACAGGACTGACCGACTGACTGACTGACTGACTGAGACTAAATGACTGACTGCTTGACTGACTGGCTGAAGGACTAACTGACTGACTGAGTGAGTGACTGACTGGACTGACTGACTGAGACTGAATGACTGAGTGCTTGACTGATTGACTGTCAGACTGACTGACTGACTTCGCAAAAGGGAAAAATAAAAAAAAAGAATTATAAAATTAGAAAAAAATATTTGCATTTAAGAATTCCTTTCCGGCCGGGACTCGAACCCAGTACCACGCGCTAGGAACCCAACGGTCTAGCCATTAGGCTATCGGAGCTCTGTCGATGGAAGTCTTAAATATAATAAAAACAAAAAATGCACCTTGGTAATTATTGATTCAAACACTTTGAAATTTACAGGTCGAATAATTAAACTGACTCAGAATTTTTCTCCCTACATAAATAATCAATATTCGCAAAAGAGAAAAATTAAAAAAAAAGAAGAAGAAATTTCAAATTAGAAACTAAAAGTATACATTGAAGATTTTCGTTCAGGCTGGGACTCGAACCCAGGGCCACTCGCTTGGAAGCCTAACACTCTAGCCATTAGTCTATGGGAGCTCTGTCGGTGGGAGTTTTAAATATAATAAAAACAAAAAATGCACCTTGGTAATTGTTTATTTAAACACTTTGAAATCTTCGTGTCGAAAAATTAAACTGACTCAGAATTTTCTTCCCTACATAAATAATCAATAATTGCAAAGGAAAGAAATTGAAAAAAAAAAAGAATTTTCAAATTAGAAAAGAAATATATACATTGAAGATATTCGCTCCGGCTGGGACTCGAACCCAGGCCACTCGCTTGGAAGACCATCGGTCTAGCCATTAGGCTATCGGAGTTCTGTCGAGCGGAGTCTTACTGCCTGACTGATACTGCCTGACTGACAGACTGACTCACTGACTGACTGATACTGACTGACTGACTCACTGACTGACCGAGACTGACTGACTAACTGCCTGACTGACTGAGACTGGACTGACTGACTGACTGACTGACTGAGACTGACTGACTGACTGCTTGACTCTCTGACTGGCTTTTTCACTGACTGACTGAATGACTAAATGACTGACTGACACTGACTGACTGACTGCTTGACTACCTGACTGACTGCTTGACTGACTAACTGACTGGACAGGACTGACCGACTGACTGACTGACAGACTGACTGAATAAGGATGATTGACAGACTGACTGAATAAGGCTGACTGACTGACTGACTGACAGACTGACTGAATAAGGCTGACCGACTGACTGCCTGACTGACTGACTGACTGAATGACTGACTGACTGACTGACCGAGACTGACTGACTGACTGACTGAGACTGGACTGGACTGACTGACTGACTGACTGACTGAGACTGACTGACTGCTTTAGTGACTAACTGACTGCACAGGACTGACCGACTGACCGACTGACTGACTGACTGACTGAATGACTGACTGACTGAGACTAAATGACTGACTGCTTGACTGACTGGCTGAAGGACTAACTGACTGACTGAGTGACTGACTGACTGGACTGACTGACTGAGACTGATTGACTGAGTGCTTGACTGATTGACTGTCAGACTGACTGACTGACTTCGCAAAAGGGAAAAATAAAAAAAAAAGTATTATAAAAAAATATTTGCATTTAAGATTTCCTTTCCGGCTGGGATTTGAACCCAGGGCGACACTCATGGAAGCCCAACGCTCTCGCCAATATAATATCGGATCTCTGTTGATCGGTGTCTTAATTATAAAAAAAACAAAAAATGCACCTTAGTAATTATTGATCTAAAATCTTTGAAATCTAAAGGTCGAATGATTAAACTGACTCAGAATTTTCTTCCGTACATAAATAATCCATATTTGCAAAAGAAAGAAATTGAAAAAAAAAAGAACTTCAAATTTGAAGAGAAATATATACATGGAAGATTTTCGTTCCGGCCGGGACTCGAACCCAGTACCACGCGCTTGGAACCCAACGGTCTAGCCATTAGGCTATCGGAGCTCTGTCGATGGAAGTCTTAAATATAATAAAAACAAAAAATGCACCTTGGTAATTATTGATTCAAACACTTTGAAATTTACAGGTCGAATAATTAAACTGACTCAGAATTTTTCTCCCTACATAAATAATCAATATTCGCAAAAGAGAAAAATTAAAAAAAAAAGAAGAAGAAATTTCAAATTAGAAACTATAAGTATACATTGAAGATTTTCGTTAAGGCTGGGACTCGAACCCAGGGCCACTCGCTTGGAAGCCTAACACTCTAGCCATTAGTCTATGGGAGCTCTGTCGGTGGGAGTTTTAAATATAATAAAAACAAAAAATGCACCTTGGTAATTGTTTATTTAAACACTTTGAAATCTTCGTGTCGAAAAATTAAACTGACTCAGAATTTTCTTCCCTACATAAATAATCAATAATTGCAAAGGAAAGAAATTGAAAAAAAAAAGAATTTTCAAATTAGAAAAGAAATATATACATTGAAGATATTCGCTCCGGCTGGGACTCAAACCCAGGCCACTCGCTTGGAAGACCAGCGGTCTAGCCATTAGGCTATCGGAGTTCTGTCGAGCGGAGTCTTACTGCCTGACTGATACTGCCTGACTGACAGACTGACTCACTGACCGACTGATACTGACTGACTGACTCACTGACTGACCGAGACTGACTGACTAACTGCCTGACTGACTGAGACTGGACTGACTGACTGAGACTGGACTGACTGACTGACTGACTGACTGACTGACTAACTGACTGACTGAGACTGACTGACTGACTGCTTGACTCTCTGACTGGCTTTTTCACTGACTGACTGAATGACTAAATGACTGACTGACACTGACTGACTGACTGCTTGACTACCTGACTGACTGCTTGACTGACTAACTGACTGGACAGGACTGACCGACTGACTGACTGACAGACTGACTGAATAAGGATGATTGACAGACTGACTGAATAAGGCTGACTGACTGACTGACTGACAGACTGACTGAATAAGGCTGACCGACTGACTGACTGCCTGACTGACTGACTGACTGACCGAGACTGACTGACTGACTGACTGAGACTGACTGACTGAGACTGGACTGGACTGACTGACTGACTGACTGACTGAGACTGACTGACTGCTTTAGTGACTAACTGACTGCACAGGACTGACCGACTGACCGACTGACTGACTGACTGACTGAATGACTGACTGACTGAGACTAAATGACTGACTGCTTGACTGACTGGCTGAAGGACTAACTGACTGACTGAGTGACTGACTGACTGGACTGACTGACTGAGACTGATTGACTGAGTGCTTGACTGATTGACTGTCAGACTGACTGACTGACTTCGCAAAAGGGAAAAATAAAAAAAAAAGAATTATAAAAAAATATTTGCATTTAAGATTTCCTTTCCGGCTGGGATTTGAACCCAGGGCGACACTCATGGAAGCCCAACGCTCTCGCCAATATAATATCGGATCTCTGTTGATCGGTGTCTTAATTATAATAAAAACAAAAAATGCACCTTAGTAATTATTGATCTAAAATCTTTGAAATCTAAAGGTCGAATGATTAAACTGACTCAGAATTTTCTTCCGTACATAAATAATCCATATTTGCAAAAGAAAGAAATTGAAAAAAAAAAGACCTTCAAATTTGAAGAGAAATATATACATGGAAGATTTTTGTTCCGGCCGGGACTCGAACCCAGTACCACGCGCTTGGAACCCAACGGTCTAGCCATTAGGCTATCGGAGCTCTGTCGATGGAAGTCTTAAATATAATAAAAACAAAAAATGCACCTTGGTAATTATTGATTCAAACACTTTGAAATTTACAGGTCGAATAATTAAACTGACTCAGAATTTTTCTCCCTACATAAATAATCAATATTCGCAAAAGAGAAAAATTAAAAAAAAAAGAAGAAGAAATTTCAAATTAGAAACTAAAAGTATACATTGAAGATTTTCGTTCAGGCTGGGACTCGAACCCAGGGCCACTCGCTTGGAAGCCTAACACTCTAGCCATTAGTCTATGGGAGCTCTGTCGGTGGGAGTTTTAAATATAATAAAAACAAAAAATGCACCTTGGTAATTGTTTATTTAAACACTTTGAAATCTTCGTGTCGAAAAATTAAACTGACTCAGAATTTTCTTCCCTACATAAATAATCAATAATTGCAAAGGAAAGAAATTGAAAAAAAAAGAATTTTCAAATTAGAAAAGAAATATATACATTGAAGATATTCGCTCCGGCTGGGACTCGAACCCAGGCCACTCGCTTGGAAGACCAGCGGTCTAGCCATTAGGCTATCGGAGTTCTGTCGAGCGGAGTCTTACTGCCTGACTGATACTGCCTGACTGACAGACTGACTCACTGACTGACTGATACTGACTGACTGACTCACTGACTGACCGAGACTGACTGACTAACTGCCTGACTGACTGAGACTGGACTGACTGACTGACTGACTGACTGACTGACTAACTGACTGACTGAGACTGACTTACTTACTGCTTGACTCTCTGACTGGCTATTTCACTGACTGACTGACTGACTGCTTGACTACCTGACTGACTGCTTGACTGACTAACTGACTGGACAGTACTGACCGACTGACTGACTGACAGACTGACTGAATAAGGATGACTGACAGACTGACTGAATAAGGCTGACTGACTGACTGAATGACTGACTGACTGACTGACCGAGACTGACTGACTGACTGACTGAGACTGGACTGGACTGACTGACTGACTGACTGACTGAGACTGACTGACTGAGACTGACTGACTGCTTTAGTGACTAACTGACTGCACAGGACTGACCGACTGACTGACTGACTGACTGCCTGACTGACTGACTGACTGAATGACTGACTGACTGAGACTAAATGACTGACTGCTTGACTGACTGGCTGAAGGACTAACTGACTGACTGAGTGACTGACTGACTGGACTGACTGACTGAGACTGAATGACTGAGTGCTTGACTGATTGACTGTCAGACTGACTGACTGACTTCGCAAAATGGAAAAATAAAAAAAAAAAGAATTATAAAATTAGAAAAAATAATATTTGCATTTAAGATTTCCTTTCCGGCCGGGACTCGAACCCAGTACCACGCGCTAGGAACCCAACGGTCTAGCCATTAGGCTATCGGAGCTCTGTCGATGGAAGTCTTAAATATAATAAAAACAAAAAATGCACCTTGGTAATTATTGATTCAAACACTTTGAAATTTACAGGTCGAATAATTAAACTGACTCAGAATTTTTCTCCCTACATAAATAATCAATATTCGCAAAAGAGAAAAATTAAAAAAAAAAGAAGAAGAAATTTCAAATTAGAAACTAAAAGTATACATTGAAGATTTTTGTTCAGGCTGGGACTCGAACCCAGGGCCACTCGCTTGGAAGCCTAACACTCTAGCCATTAGTCTATGGGAGCTCTGTCGGTGGGAGTTTTAAATATAATAAAAACAAAAAATGCACCTTGGTAATTGTTTATTTAAACACTTTGAAATCTTCGTGTCGAAAAATTAAACTGACTCAGAATTTTCTTCCCTACATAAATAATCAATAATTGCAAAGGAAAGAAATTGAAAAAAAAAAGAATTTTCAAATTAGAAAAGAAATATATACATTGAAGATATTCGCTCCGGCTGGGACTCGAACCCAGGCCACTCGCTTGGAAGACCAGCGGTCTAGCCATTAGGCTATCGGAGTTCTGTCGAGCGGAGTCTTACTGCCTGACTGATACTGCCTGACTGACAGACTGACTCACTGACTGACTGATACTGACTGACTGACTCACTGACTGACCGAGACTGACTGACTAACTGCCTGACTGACTGAGACTGGACTGACTGACTGACTGACTGACTGACTGACTAACTGACTGACTGAGACTGACTGACTGACTGCTTGACTCTCTGACTGGCTATTTCACTGACTGACTGAATGACTAAATGACTGACTGACACTGACTGACTGACTGCTTGACTACATGACTGACAAACTGACTGGACAGGACTGACCGACTGACTGACTGACAGACTGACTGAATAAGGATGACTGACAGACTGACTGAATAAGGCTGACTGACTGACTGACTGACAGACTGACTGAATAAGGCTGACCGACTGACTGACTGCCTGACTGACTGACTGACTGAATGACTGACTGACTGACTGACCGAGACTGACTGACTGACTGACTGAGACTGGACTGGACTGACTGACTGACTGACTGACTGAGACTGACTGACTGCTTTAGTGACTAACTGACTGCACAGGACTGACCGACTGACTGACTGACTGACTGCCTGACTGACTGACTGACTGAATGACTGACTGACTGAGACTAAATGACTGACTGCTTGACTGACTGGCTGAAGGACTAACTGACTGACTGACTGGACTGACTGACTGAGACTGAATGACTGAGTGCTTGACTGATTGACTGTCAGACTGACTGACTGACTTCGCAAAAGGGAAAAATAAAAAAAAATAATTATAAAATTAGAAAAAAATATTTGCATTTAAGATTTCCGTTCCGGCCGGGACTCGAACCCAGTACCACGCGCTAGGAACCCAACGGTCTAGCCATTAGGCTATCGGAGCGCTGTCGATGGAAGTCTTAAATATAATAAAAACAAAAAATGCACCTTGGTAATTATTGATTCAAACACTTTGAAATTTATAGGTCGAATAATTAAACTGACTCAGAATTTTTCTCCCTACATAAATAATCAATATTCGCAAAAGAGAAAAATTAAAAAAAAAAAGAAGAAGAAATTTCAAATTAGAAACTAAAAGTATACATTGAAGATTTTCGTTCTGGCTGGGACTCGAACCCAGGGCCACTCGCTTGGAAGCCTAACACTCTAGCCATTAGTCTATGGGAGCTCTGTCGGTGGGAGTTTTAAATATAATAAAAACAAAAAATGCACCTTGGTAATTGTTTATTTAAACACTTTGAAATCTTCGTGTCGAAAAATTAAACTGACTCAGAATTTTCTTCCCTACATAAATAATCAATAATTGCAAAGGAAAGAAATTGAAAAAAAAAAGAATTTTCAAATTAGAAAAGAAATATATACATTGAAGATATTCGCTCCGGCTGGGACTCGAACCCAGGCCACTCGCTTGGAAGACCAGCGGTCTAGCCATTAGGCTATCGGAGTTCTGTCGAGCGGAGTCTTACTGCCTGACTGATACTGCCTGACTGACATACTGACTCACTGACTGACTGATACTGAATGACAGACTCACTGACTGACTAACTGCCTGACTGACTGAGACTGGACTGACTGACTGACTGACTGACTGACTGACTAACTGACTGACTGAGACTGACTGACTGACTGCTTGACTCTCTGACTGGCTATTTCACTGACTGACTGAATGACTAAATGACTGACTGACACTGACTGACTGACTGCTTGACTACCTGACTGACTGCTTGACTGACTAACTGACTGGACAGGACTGACCGACGGACTGACTGACAGACTGACTGAATAAGGATGACTGACAGACTGACTGAATAAGGCTGACTGACTGACTGACTGACAGACTGACTGAATAAGGCTGACCGACTGACTGACTGCCTGACTGACTGACTGACTGAATGACTGACTGACTGACTGACCGAGACTGACTGACTGACTGACTGAGACTGGACTGGACTGACTGACTGACTGACTGACTGAGACTGACTGACTGCTTTAGTGACTAACTGACTGCACAGGACTGACCGACTGACTGACTGACTGACTGCCTGACTGACTGACTGACTGAATGACTGACTGACTGAGACTAAATGACTGACTGCTTGACTGACTGGCTGAAGGACTAACTGACTGACTGACTGGACTGACTGACTGAGACTAAATGACTGAGTGCTTGACTGATTGACTGTCAGACTGACTGACTGACTTCGCAAAAGGGAAAAATAAAAAAAAAAGAATTATAAAATTAGAAAAAAAATATTTGCATTTAAGATTTCCTTTCCGGCCGGGACTCGAACCCAGTACCACGCGCTAGGAACCCAACGGTCTAGCCATTAGGCTATCGGAGCTCTGGCGATGGAAGTCTTAAATATAATAAAAACAAAAAATGCACCTTGGTAATTATTGATTCAAACACTTTGAAATTTACAGGTCGAATAATTAAACTGACTCAGAATTTTTCTCCCTACATAAATAATCAATATTCGCAAAAGAGAAAAATTAAAAAAAAAAGAAGAAGAAATTTCAAATTAGAAACTAAAAGTATACATTGAAGATTTTCGTTCAGGCTGGGACTCGAACCCAGGGCCACTCGCTTGGAAGCCTAACACTCTAGCCATTAGTCAATGGGAGCTCTGTCGGTGGGAGTTTTAAATATAATAAAAACAAAAAATGCACCTTGGTAATTGTTTATTTAAACACTTTGAAATCTTCGTGTCGAAAAATTAAACTGACTCAGAATTTTCTTCCCTACATAAATAATCAATAATTGCAAAGGAAAGAAATTGAAAAAAAAAAGAATTTTCAAATTAGAAAAGAAATATATACATTGAAGATATTCGCTCCGGCTGGGACTCGAACCCAGGCCACTCGCTTGGAAGACCAGCGGTCTAGCCAATAGGCTATCGGAGTTCTGTCGAGCGGAGTCTTACTGCCTGACTGATACTGCCTGACTGACAGACTGACTCACTGACTGACTGATACTGACTGACTGACTCACTGACTGACCGAGACTGACTGACTAACTGCCTGACTGACTGAGACTGGACTGACTGACTGACTGACTGACTGACTGACTGACTAACTGACTGACTGAGACTGACTGACTGACTGCTTGACTCTCTGACTGGCTATTTCACTGACTGACTGAATGACTAAATGACTGACTGACACTGACTGACTGACTGCTTGACTACCTGACTAACTGCTTGACTGACTAACTGACTGGACAGGACTGACCGACTGACTGACTGACAGACTGACTGAATAAGGATGACTGACAGACTGACTGAATAAGGCTGACTGACTGACTGACTGACAGACTGACTGAATAAGGCTGACCGACTGACTGACTGCCTGACTGACTGACTGACTGAATGACTGACTGACTGACTGACCGAGACTGACTGACTGACTGACTGAGACTGGACTGGACTGGACTGACTGACTGACTGACTGACTGAAACTGACTGACTGCTTTAGTGACTAACTGACTGCACAGGACTGACCGACTGACTGACTGACTGCCTGACTGACTGACTGACTGAATGACTGACTGACTGAGACTAAATGACTGACTGCTTGACTGACTGGCTGAAGGACTAACTGACTGACTGAGTGACTGACTGACTGGGCTGACTGACTGAGACTGAATGACTGAGTGCTTGACTGATTGACTGTCAGACTGACTGACTGACTTTGCAAAAGGGAAAAATAAAAAAAAAAGAATTATAAAATTAGAAAAAAATATTTGCATTTAAGATTTCCTTTCCGGCTGGGATTTGAACCCAGGGCGACACTCATGGAAGCCCAACGCTCTCGCCAATATACTATAGGATCTCTGTTGATCGGTGTCTTAATTATAATAAAAACAAAAAATGCACCTTAGTAATTATTGATCTAAAATCTTTGAAATCTAAAGGTCGAATGATTAAACTGACTCAGAATTTTCTTCCGTACATAAATAATCCATATTTGCAAAAGAAAGAAATTGAAAAAAAAAGAATCTTCAAATTAGAAGAGAAATATATACATGGAAGATTTTCGTTCCGGCCGGGACTCGAACCCAGTACCACGCGCTTGGAACCCAACGGTCTAGCCATTAGGCTATCGGAGCTCTGTCGATGGAAGTCTTAAATATAATAAAAACAAAAAATGCACCTTGGTAATTATTGATTCAAACACTTTGAAATTTACAGGTCGAATAATTAAACTGACTCAGAATTTTTCTCCCTACATAAATAATCAATATTCGCAAAAGAGAAAAATTAAAAAAAAGAAGAAGAAATTTCAAATTAGAAACTAAAAGTATACATTGAAGATTTTCGTTCAGGCTGGGACTCGAACCCAGGGCCACTTGCTTGGAAGCCTAACACTCTAGCCATTAGTCTATGGGAGTTCTGTCGGTGGGAGTTTTAAATATAATAAAAACAAAAAATGCACCTTGGTAATTGTTTATTTAAACACTTTGAAATCTTCGTGTCGAAAAATTAAACTGACTCAGAATTTTCTTCCCTACATAAATAATCAATAATTGCAAAGGAAAGAAATTGAAAAAAAAAAGAATTTTCAAATTAGAAAAGAAATATATACATTGAAGATATTCGCTCCGGCTGGGACTCGAACCCAGGCCACTCGCTTTGAAGACCAGCGGTCTAGCCATTAGGCTATCGGAGTTCTGTCGAGCGGAGTCTTACTGCCTGACTGATACTGCCTGACTGACAGACTGACTCACTGACTGACTGATACTGACTGACTGACTCACTGACTGACCGAGACTGACTGACTAACTGCCTGACTGACTGAGACTGGACTGACTGACTGACTGACTGACTGACTGACTAACTGACTGACTGAGACTGACTGACTGACTGCTTGACTCTCTGACTGGCTATTTCACTGACTGACTGAATGACTAAATGACTGACTGACACTGACTGACTGACTGCTTGACTACCTGACTAACTGCTTGACTACCTGACTAACTGCTTGACTGACTAACTGACTGGACAGGACTGACCGACTGACTGACTGACAGACTGACTGAATAAGGATGACTGACAGACTGACTGAATAAGGCTGACTGACTGACTGACTGACAGACTGACTGAATAAGGCTGACCGACTGAGTGACTGCCTGACTGACTGACTTACTGAATGACTGACTGACTGACTGACCGAGACTGACTGACTGACTGACTGAGACTGGACTGGACTGACTGACTGACTGAAACTGACTGACTGCTTTAGTGACTAACTGACTGCGCAGGACTGACCGACTGACTGACTGACTGCCTGACTGACTGACTGACTGAATGACTGACTGACTGAGACTAAATGACTGACTGCTTGACTGACTGGCTGAAGGACTAACTGACTGACTGAGTGACTGACTGACTGGGCTGACTGACTGAGACTGAATGACTGAGTGCTTGACTGATTGACTGTCAGACTGACTGACTGACTTCGCAAAAGGGAAAAATAAAAAAAAAAGAATTATAAAATTAGAAAAAAATATTTGCATTTAAGATTTCCTTTCCGGCTGGGATTTGAACCCAGGGCGACACTCATGGAAGCCCAACGCTCTCGCCAATATACTATAGGATCTCTGTTGATCGGTGTCTTAATTATAATAAAAACAAAAAATGCACCTTAGTAATTATTGATCTAAAATCTTTGAAATCTAAAGGTCGAATGATTAAACTGACTCAGAATTTTCTTCCGTACATAAATAATCCATATTTGCAAAAGAAAGAAATTGAAAAAAAAAAGAATCTTCAAATTAGAAGAGAAATATATACATGGAAGATTTTCGTTCCGGCCGGGACTCGAACCCAGTACCACGCGCTTGGAACCCAACGGTCTAGCCATTAGGCTATCGGAGCTCTGTCGATGGAAGTCTTAAATATAATAAAAACAAAAAATGCACCTTGGTAATTATTGATTCAAACACTTTGAAATTTACAGGTCGAATAATTAAACTGACTCAGAATTTTTCTCCCTACATAAATAATCAATATTCGCAAAAGAGAAAAATTAAAAAAAAGAAGAAGAAATTTCAAATTAGAAACTAAAAGTATACATTGAAGATTTTCGTTCAGGCTGGGACTCGAACCCAGGGCCACTTGCTTGGAAGCCTAACACTCTAGCCATTAGTCTATGGGAGTTCTGTCGGTGGGAGTTTTAAATATAATAAAAACAAAAAATGCACCTTGGTAATTGTTTATTTAAACACTTTGAAATCTTCGTGTCGAAAAATTAAACTGACTCAGAATTTTCTTCCCTACATAAATAATCAATAATTGCAAAGGAAAGAAATTGAAAAAAAAAAGAATTTTCAAATTAGAAAAGAAATATATACATTGAAGATATTCGCTCCGGCTGGGACTCGAACCCAGGCCACTCGCTTTGAAGACCAGCGGTCTAGCCATTAGGCTATCGGAGTTCTGTCGAGCGGAGTCTTACTGCCTGACTGATACTGCCTGACTGACAGACTGACTCACTGACTGACTGATACTGACTGACTGACTCACTGACTGACCGAGACTGACTGACTAACTGCCTGACTGACTGAGACTGGACTGACTGACTGACTGACTGACTGACTGACTAACTGACTGACTGAGACTGACTGACTGACTGCTTGACTCTCTGACTGGCTATTTCACTGACTGACTGAATGACTAAATGACTGACTGACACTGACTGACTGACTGCTTGACTACCTGACTAACTGCTTGACTACCTGACTAACTGCTTGACTGACTAACTGACTGGACAGGACTGACCGACTGACTGACTGACAGACTGACTGAATAAGGATGACTGACAGACTGACTGAATAAGGCTGACTGACTGACTGACTGACAGACTGACTGAATAAGGCTGACCGACTGACTGACTGCCTGACTGACTGACTGACTGAATGACTGACTGACTGACTGACCGAGACTGACTGACTGACTGACTGAGACTGGACTGGACTGACTGACTGACTGAAACTGACTGACTGCTTTAGTGACTAACTGACTGCGCAGGACTGACCGACTGACTGACTGACTGCCTGACTGACTGACTGACTGAATGACTGACTGACTGAGACTAAATGACTGACTGCTTGACTGACTGGCTGAAGGACTAACTGACTGACTGAGTGACTGACTGACTGGGCTGACTGACTGAGACTGAATGACTGAGTGCTTGACTGATTGACTGTCAGACTGACTGACTGACTTCGCAAAAGGGAAAAATAAAAAAAAAAGAATTATAAAATTAGAAAAAAATATTTGCATTTAAGATTTCCTTTCCGGCTGGGATTTGAACCCAGGGCGACACTCATGGAAGCCCAACGCTCTCGCCAATATACTATAGGATCTCTGTTGATCGGTGTCTTAATTATAATAAAAACAAAAAATGCACCTTAGTAATTATTGATCTAAAATCTTTGAAATCTAAAGGTCGAATGATTAAACTGACTCAGAATTTTCTTCCGTACATAAATAATCCATATTTGCAAAAGAAAGAAATTGAAAAAAAAAGAATCTTCAAATTAGAAGAGAAATATATACATGGAAGATTTTCGTTCCGGCCGGGACTCGAACCCAGTACCACGCGCTTGGAACCCAACGGTCTAGCCATTAGGCTATCGGAGCTCTGTCGATGGAAGTCTTAAATATAATAAAAACAAAAAATGCACCTTGGTAATTATTGATTCAAACACTTTGAAATTTACAGGTCGAATAATTAAACTGACTCAGAATTTTTCTCCCTACATAAATAATCAATATTCGCAAAAGAGAAAAATTAAAAAAAAAGAAGAAGAAATTTCAAATTAGAAACTAAAAGTATACATTGAAGATTTTCGTTCAGGCTGGGACTCGAACCCAGGGCCACTCGCTTGGAAGCCTAGCACTCTAGCCATTAGTCTATGGGAGCTCTGTCGGTGGGAGTTTTAAATATAATAAAAACAAAAAATGCACCTTGGTAATTGTTTATTTAAACACTTTGAAATCTTCGTGTCGAAAAATTAAACTGACTCAGAATTTTCTTCCCTACATAAATAATCAATAATTGCAAAGGAAAGAAATTGAAAAAAAAAAGAATTTTCAAATTAGAAAAGAAATATATACATTGAAGATATTCGCTCCGGCTGGGACTCGAACCCAGGCCACTCGCTTGGAAGACCAGCGGTCTAGCCATTAGGCTATCGGAGTTCTGTCGAGCGGAGTCTTACTGCCTGACTGATACTGCCTGACTGACAGACTGACTCACTGACTGACTGATACTGACTGACTGACTCACTGACTGACCGAGACTGACTGACTAATTGCCTGACTGACTGAGACTGGACTGACTGACTGACTGACTGACTGACTGACTGACTGACTGACTGAGACTGACTGACTGACTGCTTGACTCTCTGACTGGCTATTTCACTGACTGACTGAATGACTAAATGACTGACTGACACTGACTGACTGACTGCTTGACTACCTGACTAACTGCTTGACTACCTGACTAACTGCTTGACTGACTAACTGACTGGACAGGACTGACCGACTGACTGACTGACAGACTGACTGAATAAGGATGACTGACAGACTGACTGAATAAGGCTGACTGACTGACTGACTGACAGACTGACTGAATAAGGCTGACCGACTGACTGACTGCCTGACTGACTGACTGACTGAATGACTGACTGACTGACTGACCGAGACTGACTGACTGACTGACTGAGACTGGACTGGACTGACTGACTGACTGAAACTGACTGACTGCTTTAGTGACTAACTGACTGCGCAGGACTGACCGACTGACTGACTGACTGACTGACTGACTGAATGACTGACTGACTGAGACTAAATGACTGACTGCTTGACTGACTGGCTGAAGGACTAACTGACTGACTGAGTGACTGACTGACTGGGCTGACTGACTGAGACTGAATGACTGAGTGCTTGACTGATTGACTGTCAGACTGACTGACTGACTTCGCAAAAGGGAAAAATAAAAAAAAAAGAATTATAAAATTAGAAAAAAATATTTGCATTTAAGATTTCCTTTCCGGCTGGGATTTGAACCCAGGGCGACACTCATGGAAGCCCAACGCTCTCGCCAATATACTATAGGATCTCTGTTGATCGGTGTCTTAATTATAATAAAAACAAAAAATGCACCTTAGTAATTATTGATCTAAAATCTTTGAAATCTAAAGGTCGAATGATTAAACTGACTCAGAATTTTCTTCCGTACATAAATAATCCATATTTGCAAAAGAAAGAAATTGAAAAAAAAAGAATCTTCAAATTAGAAGAGAAATATATACATGGAAGATTTTCGTTCCGGCCGGGACTCGAACCCAGTACCACGCGCTTGGAACCCAACGGTCTAGCCATTAGGCTATCGGAGCTCTGTCGATGGAAGTCTTAAATATAATAAAAACAAAAAATGCACCTTGGTAATTATTGATTCAAACACTTTGAAATTTACAGGTCGAATAATTAAACTGACTCAGAATTTTTCTCCCTACATAAATAATCAATATTCGCAAAAGAGAAAAATTAAAAAAAAGAAGAAGAAATTTCAAATTAGAAACTAAAAGTATACATTGAAGATTTTCGTTCAGGCTGGGACTCGAACCCAGGGCCACTCGCTTGGAAGCCTAGCACTCTAGCCATTAGTCTATGGGAGCTCTGTCGGTGGGAGTTTTAAATATAATAAAAACAAAAAATGCACCTTGGTAATTGTTTATTTAAACACTTTGAAATCTTCGTGTCGAAAAATTAAACTGACTCAGAATTTTCTTCCCTACATAAATAATCAATAATTGCAAAGGAAAGAAATTGAAAAAAAAAAGAATTTTCAAATTAGAAAAGAAATATATACATTGAAGATATTCGCTCCGGCTGGGACTCGAACCCAGGCCACTCGCTTGGAAGACCAGCGGTCTAGCCATTAGGCTATCGGAGTTCTGTCGAGCGGAGTCTTACTGCCTGACTGATACTGCCTGACTGACAGACTGACTCACTGACTGACTGATACTGTCTGACTGACTCACTGACTGACCGAGACTGACTGACTAATTGCCTGACTGACTGAGACTGGACTGACTGACTGACTGACTGACTGACTGACTGACTGACTGACTGAGACTGACTGACTGACTGCTTGACTCTCTGACTGGCTATTTCACTGACTGACTGAATGACTAAATGACTGACTGACACTGACTGACTGACTGCTTGACTACCTGACTGACTGCTTGACTGACTAACTGACTGGACAGGACTGACCGACTGACTGACTGACAGACTGACTGAATAAGGATGACTGACAGACTGACTGAATAAGGCTGACTGACTGACTGACTGACAGACTGACTGAATAAGGCTGACCGACTGACTGACTGCCTGACTGACTGACTGACTGACTGACTGACTGACCGAGACTGACTGACTGACTGACTGAGACTGGACTGGACTGACTGACTGACTGACTGACTGAGACTGACTGACTGCTTTAGTGACTGACTGACTGCTTTAGTGACTAACTGACTGCACAGGACTGACCGACTGACTGACTGACTGCCTGACTGACTGGCTGACTGAATGACTGACTGACTGAGACTAAATGACTGACTGCTTGACTGACTGGCTGAAGGACTAACTGACTGACTGAGTGACTGACTGACTGGACTGACTGACTGAGACTGAATGACTGAGTGCTTGACTGATTGACTGTCAGACTGACTGACTGACTTCGCAAAAGGGAAAAATAAAAAAAAGAATTATAAAATTAGAAAAAAATATTTGCATTTAAGATTTCCTTTCCGGCTGGGATTTGAACCCAGGGCGACACTCATGGAAGCCCAACGCTCTCGCCAATATACTATCGGATCTCTGTTGATCGGTGTCTTAATTATAATAAAAACAAAAAATGCACCTTAGTAATTATTGATCTAAAATCTTTGAAATCTAAAGGTCGAATGATTAAACTGACTCAGAATTTTCTTCCGTACATAAATAATCCATATTTGCAAAAGAAAGAAATTGAAAAAAAAAGAATCTTCAAATTAGAAGAGAAATATATACATGGAAGATTTTCGTTCCGGCCGGGACTCGAACCCAGTACCACGCGCTTGGAACCCAACGGTCTAGCCATTAGGCTATCGGAGCTCTGTCGATGGAAGTCTTAAATATAATAAAAACAAAAAATGCACCTTGGTAATTATTGATTCAAACACTTTGAAATTTACAGGTCGAATAATTAAACTGACTCAGAATTTTTCTCCCTACATAAATAATCAATATTCGCAAAAGAGAAAAATTAAAAAAAAAGAAGAAGAAATTTCAAATTAGAAACTAAAAGTATACATTGAAGATTTTCGTTCAGGCTTGGACTCGAACCCAGGGCCACTCGCTTGGAAGCCTAACACTCTAGCCATTAGTCTATGGGAGCTCTGTCGGTGGGAGTTTTAAATATAATAAAAACAAAAAATGCAACCTTGGTAATTGTTTATTTAAACACTTTGAAATCTTCGTGTCGAAAAATTAAACTGACTCGGAATTTTCTTCCCTACATAAATAATCAATAATTGCAAAGGAAAGAAATTGAAAAAAAAAAGAATTTTCAAATTAGAAAAGAAATATATACATTGAAGATATTCGCTCCGGCTGGGACTTGAACCCAGGCCACTCGCTTGGAAGACCAGCGGTCTAGCCATTAGGCTATCGGAGTTCTGTCGAGCGGAGTCTTACTGCCTGACTGATACTGCCTGACTGACAGACTGACTCACTGACTGACTGATACTGACTGACTGACTCACTGACTGACCGAGACTGACTGACTAACTGCCTGACTGACTGAGACTGGACTGACTGACTGACTAACTGACTGACTGAGACTGACTGACTGACTGCTTGACTCTCTGACTGGCTATTTCACTGACTGACTGAATGACTAAATGACTGACTGACACTGGCTGACTGACTGCTTGACTGACTAACTGACTGGACAGGACTGACCGACTGACTGACTGACAGACTGACTGAATAAGGATGACTGACGGACTGACTGAATAAGGCTGACTGACTGACTGACTGACAGACTGACTGAATAAGGCTGACCGACTGACTGACTGCCTGACTGACTGACTGACTGAATGACTGACTGACTGACTGACTGACTGACTGACTGAGACTGGACTGGACTGACTGACTGACTGACTGACTGACTGCTTTAGTGACTAACTGACTGCACAGGACTGACCGACTGACTGACTGACTGAATGCCTGACTGACTGACTGAATGACTGACTGACTGAGACTAAATGACTGAGTGCTTGACTGACTGGCTGAAGGACTAACTGACTGACTGAGTGACTGACTGACTGGACTGACTGACTGAGACTGAATGACTGAGTGCTTGACTGATTGACTGTCAGACTGACTGACTGACTTCGTAAAAGGGAAAAAAAAAAAAAAGAATTATAAAATTAGAAAAAAATATTTGCATTTAAGAATTCCTTTCCGGCTGGGATTTGAACCCAGGGCGACACTCATGGAAGCCCAACGCTCTCGCCAATATACTATCGGATCTCTGTTGATCGATGTCTTAATTATAATAAAAACAAAAAATGCACCTTAGTAATTATTGATCTAAAATCTTTGAAATCTAAAGGTCGAATGATTAAACTGACTCAGAATTTTCTTCCGTACATAAATAATCCATATTTGCAAAAGAAAGAAATTGAAAAAAAAAAGAATCTTCAAATTAGAAGAGAAATATATACATGGAAGATTTTCGTTCCGGCCGGGACTCGAACCCAGTACCACGCGCTTGGAACCCAACGGTCTAGCCATTAGGCTATCGGAGCTCTGTCGATGGAAGTCGTAAATATAATAAAAACAAAAAATGCACCTTGGTAATTATTGATTCAAACACTTTGAAATTTACAGTTCGAATAATTAAACTGACTCAGAATTTTTCTCCCTACATAAATAATCAATATTCGCAAAAGAGAAAAATTAAAAAAAAAGAAGAAGAAATTTCAAATTAGAAGCTAAAAGTATACATTGAAGATTTTCGTTCAGGCTGGGACTCGAACCCAGGGCCACTCGCTTGGAAACCTAACACTCTAGCCATTAGTCTATGGGAGCTCTCTCGGTGGGAGTTTTAAATATAATAAAAACAAAAAATGCACCTTGGTAATTGTTTATTTAAACACTTTGAAATATTAGTGTCGAAAAATTAAACTGACTCAGAATTTTCTTCCCTACATAAATAATCAATAATTGCAAAGGAAAGAAATTGAAAAAAAAAGAATTTTCAAATTAGAAAAGAAATATATACATTGAAGATATTCGCTCCGGCTGGGACTCGAACCCAGGCCACTCGCTTGGAAGACCAGTGGTCTAGCCATTAGGCTATCGGAGTTCTGTCGAGCGGAGTCTTACTGCCTGACTGATACTGCCTGACTGACAGACTGACTCACTGACTGACTGATACTGACTGACTGACTCACTGACTGACCGAGACTGACTGACTAACTGCCTGACTGACTGAGACTGGACTGACTGACTGACTGACTGACTGACTGACTAACTGACTGACTGAGACTGACTGACTGACTGCTTGACTCTCTGACTGGCTATTTCACTGACTGACTGAATGACTAAATGACTGACTGACACTGACTGACTGACTGCTTGACTACCTGACTGACTGCTTGACTGACTAACTGACTGGACAGGACTGACCGACTGACTGACTGACAGACTGACTGAATAAGGAGGACTGACAGACTGACTGAATAAGGGTGACTGACTGACTGACTGACAGACTGACTGACTGACTGAATGACTGACTGACTGACTGACCGAGACTGACTGACTGACTGAGACTGGACTGGACTGACTGACTGACTGAGACTGACTGACTGCTTTAGTGACTAACTGACTGCACAGGACTGACCGACTGACTGACTGACTGACTGCCTGACTGACTGACTGAATGACTGACTGACTGAGACTAAATGACTGACTGCTTGACTGACTGGCTGAAGGACTAACTGACTGACTGAGTGACTGACTGACTGGACTGACTGACTGAGACTGAATGACTGAGTGCTTGACTGATTGACTGTCAGACTGACTGACTGACTTCGCAAAAGGGAAAAATAAAAAAAAAAGAATTATAAAATTAGAAAAAAATATTTGCATATAAGATTTCCTTTCCGGCCGGGACTCGAACCCAGTACCACGCGCTAGGAACCCAACGGTCTAGCCATTAGGCTATCGGAGCTCTGTCGATGGAAGTCTTAAATATAATAAAAACAAAAAATGCACCTTGGTAATTATTGATTCAAACACTTTGAAATTTACAGGTCGAATAATTAAACTGACTCAGAATTTTTCTCCCTACATAAATAATCAATATTCGCAAAAGAGAAAAATTAAAAAAAAAGAAGAAGAAATTTCAAATTAGAAACTAAAAGTATACATTGAAGATTTTCGTTCAGGCTGGGACTCGAACCCAGGGCCACTCGCTTGGAAGCCTAACACTCTAGCCATTAGTCAATGGGAGCTCTGTCGGTGGGAGTTTTAAATATAATAAAAACAAAAAATGCACCTTGGTAATTGTTTATTTAAACACTTTGAAATCTTCGTGTCGAAAAATTAAACTGACTCAGAATTTTCTTCCCTACATAAATAATCAATAATTGCAAAGGAAAGAAATTGAAAAAAAAAGAATTTTCAAATTAGAAAAGAAATATATACATTGAAGATATTCGCTCCGGCTGGGACTCGAACCCAGGCCACTCGCTTTGAAGACCAGCGGTCTAGCCATTAGGCTATCGGAGTTCTGTCGAGCGGAGTCTTACTGCCTGACTGATACTGCCTGACTGACAGACTGACTCACTGACTGACTGATACTGACTGACTGACTCACTGACTGACCGAGACTGACTGACTAACTGCCTGACTGACTGAGACTGGACTGACTGACTGACTGACTGACTGACTGACTAACTGACTGACTGAGACTGACTGACTGACTGCTTGACTCTCTGACTGGCTATTTCACTGACTGACTGAATGACTAAATGACTGACTGACACTGACTGACTGACTGCTTGACTACCTGACTAACTGCTTGACTGACTAACTGACTGGACAGGACTGACCGACTGACTGACTGACAGACTGACTGAATAAGGATGACTGACAGACTGACTGAATAAGGCTGACTGACTGACTGACTGACAGACTGACTGAATAAGGCTGACCGACTGACTGACTGCCTGACTGACTGACTGACTGAATGACTGACTGACTGACTGACCGAGACTGACTGACTGACTGACTGAGACTGGACTGGACTGACTGACTGACTGACTGACTGAAACTGACTGACTGCTTTAGTGACTAACTGACTGCACAGGACTGACCGACTGACTGACTGACTGCCTGACTGACTGACTGACTGAATGACTGACTGACTGAGACTGAATGACTGAGTGCTTGACTGATTGACTGTCAGACTGACTGACTGACTTCGCAAAAGGGAAAAATAAAAAAAAAGAATTATAAAATTAGAAAAAAATATTTGCATTTAAGATTTCCTTTCCGGCTGGGATTTGAACCCAGGGCGACACTCATGGAAGCCCAACGCTCTCGCCAATATACTATAGGATCTCTGTTGATCGGTGTCTTAATTATAATAAAAACAAAAAATGCACCTTAGTAATTATTGATCTAAAATCTTTGAAATCTAAAGGTCGAATGATTAAACTGACTCAGAATTTTCTTCCGTACATAAATAATCCATATTTGCAAAAGAAAGAAATTGAAAAAAAAGAATCTTCAAATTAGAAGAGAAATATATACATGGAAGATTTTCGTTCCGGCCGGGACTCGAACCCAGTACCACGCGCTTGGAACCCAACGGTCTAGCCATTAGGCTATCGGAGCTCTGTCGATGGAAGTCTTAAATATAATAAAAACAAAAAATGCACCTTGGTAATTATTGATTCAAACACTTTGAAATTTACAGGTCGAATAATTAAACTGACTCAGAATTTTTCTCCCTACATAAATAATCAATATTCGCAAAAGAGAAAAATTAAAAAAAAGAAGAAGAAATTTCAAATTAGAAACTAAAAGTATACATTGAAGATTTTCGTTCAGGCTGGGACTCGAACCCAGGGCCACTTGCTTGGAAGCCTAACACTCTAGCCATTAGTCTATGGGAGTTCTGTCGGTGGGAGTTTTAAATATAATAAAAACAAAAAATGCACCTTGGTAATTGTTTATTTAAACACTTTGAAATCTTTGTGTCGAAAAATTAAACTGACTCAGAATTTTCTTCCCTACATAAATAATCAATAATTGCAAAGGAAAGAAATTGAAAAAAAAAGAATTTTCAAATTAGAAAAGAAATATATACATTGAAGATATTCGCTCCGGCTGGGACTCGAACCCAGGCCACTCGCTTTGAAGACCAGCGGTCTAGCCATTAGGCTATCGGAGTTCTGTCGAGCGGAGTCTTACTGCCTGACTGATACTGCCTGACTGACAGACTGACTCACTGACTGACTGATACTGACTGACTGACTCACTGACTGACCGAGACTGACTGACTAACTGCCTGACTGACTGAGACTGGACTGACTGACTGACTGACTGACTGACTGACTAACTGACTGACTGAGACTGACTGACTGACTGCTTGACTCTCTGACTGGCTATTTCACTGACTGACTGAATGACTAAATGACTGACTGACACTGACTGACTGACTGCTTGACTACCTGACTAACTGCTTGACTGACTAACTGACTGGACAGGACTGACCGACTGACTGACTGACAGACTGACTGAATAAGGATGACTGACAGACTGACTGAATAAGGCTGACTGACTGACTGACTGACAGACTGACTGAATAAGGCTGACCGACTGACTGACTGCCTGACTGACTGACTGACTGAATGACTGACTGACTGACTGACCGAGACTGACTGACTGACTGACTGAGACTGGACTGGACTGACTGACTGACTGACTGACTGAAACTGACTGACTGCTTTAGTGACTAACTGACTGCACAGGACTGACCGACTGACTGACTGACTGCCTGACTGACTGACTGACTGAGACTAAATGACTGACTGCTTGACTGACTGGCTGAAGGACTAACTGACTGACTGAGTGACTGACTGACTGGGCTGACTGACTGAGACTGAATGACTGAGTGCTTGACTGATTGACTGTCAGACTGACTGACTGACTTCGCAAAAGGGAAAAATAAAAAAAAAAGAATTATAAAATTAGAAAAAAATATTTGCATTTAAGATTTCCTTTCCGGCTGGGATTTGAACCCAGGGCGACACTCATGGAAGCCCAACGCTCTCGCCAATATACTATAGGATCTCTGTTGATCGGTGTCTTAATTATAATAAAAACAAAAAATGCACCTTAGTAATTATTGATCTAAAATCTTTGAAATCTAAAGGTCGAATGATTAAACTGACTCAGAATTTTCTTCCGTACATAAATAATCCATATTTGCAAAAGAAAGAAATTGAAAAAAAAAGAATCTTCAAATTAGAAGAGAAATATATACATGGAAGATTTTCGTTCCGGCCGGGACTCGAACCCAGTACCACGCGTTTGGAACCCAACGGTCTAGCCATTAGGCTATCGGAGCTCTGTCGATGGAAGTCTTAAATATAATAAAAACAAAAAATGCACCTTGGTAATTATTGATTCAAACACTTTGAAATTTACAGGTCGAATAATTAAACTGACTCAGAATTTTTCTCCCTACATAAATAATCAATATTCGCAAAAGAGAAAAATTAAAAAAAAGAAGAAGAAATTTCAAATTAGAAACTAAAAGTATACATTGAAGATTTTCGTTCAGGCTGGGACTCGAACCCAGGGCCACTTGCTTGGAAGCCTAACACTCTAGCCATTAGTCTATGGGAGTTCTGTCGGTGGGAGTTTTAAATATAATAAAAACAAAAAATGCACCTTGGTAATTGTTTATTTAAACACTTTGAAATCTTTGTGTCGAAAAATTAAACTGACTCAGAATTTTCTTCCCTACATAAATAATCAATAATTGCAAAGGAAAGAAATTGAAAAAAAAAGAATTTTCAAATTAGAAAAGAAATATATACATTGAAGATATTCGCTCCGGCTGGGACTCGAACCCAGGCCACTCGCTTTGAAGACCAGCGGTCTAGCCATTAGGCTATCGGAGTTCTGTCGAGCGGAGTCTTACTGCCTGACTGATACTGCCTGACTGACAGACTGACTCACTGACTGACTGATACTGACTGACTGACTCACTGACTGACCGAGACTGACTGACTAACTGCCTGACTGACTGAGACTGGACTGACTGACTGACTGACTGACTGACTGACTAACTGACTGACTGAGACTGACTGACTGACTGCTTGACTCTCTGACTGGCTATTTCACTGACTGACTGAATGACTAAATGACTGACTGACACTGACTGACTGACTGCTTGACTACCTGACTAACTGCTTGACTGACTAACTGACTGGACAGGACTGACCGACTGACTGACTGACAGACTGACTGAATAAGGATGACTGACAGACTGACTGAATAAGGCTGACTGACTGACTGACTGACAGACTGACTGAATAAGGCTGACCGACTGACTGACTGCCTGACTGACTGACTGACTGAATGACTGACTGACTGACTGACCGAGACTGACTGACTGACTGACTGAGACTGGACTGGACTGACTGACTGACTGACTGACTGAAACTGACTGACTGCTTTAGTGACTAACTGACTGCACAGGACTGACCGACTGACTGACTGACTGACTGACTGACTGAGACTAAATGACTGACTGCTTGACTGACTGGCTGAAGGACTAACTGACTGACTGAGTGACTGACTGACTGGGCTGACTGACTGAGACTGAATGACTGAGTGCTTGACTGATTGACTGTCAGACTGACTGACTGACTTCGCAAAAGGGAAAAATAAAAAAAAAAGAATTATAAAATTAGAAAAAAATATTTGCATTTAAGATTTCCTTTCCGGCTGGGATTTGAACCCAGGGCGACACTCATGGAAGCCCAACGCTCTCGCCAATATACTATAGGATCTCTGTTGATCGGTGTCTTAATTATAATAAAAACAAAAAATGCACCTTAGTAATTATTGATCTAAAATCTTTGAAATCTAAAGGTCGAATGATTAAACTGACTCAGAATTTTCTTCCGTACATAAATAATCCATATTTGCAAAAGAAAGAAATTGAAAAAAAAGAATCTTCAAATTAGAAGAGAAATATATACATGGAAGATTTTCGTTCCGGCCGGGACTCGAACCCAGTACCACGCGCTTGGAACCCAACGGTCTAGCCATTAGGCTATCGGAGCTCTGTCGATGGAAGTCTTAAATATAATAAAAACAAAAAATGCACCTTGGTAATTATTGATTCAAACACTTTGAAATTTACAGGTCGAATAATTAAACTGACTCAGAATTTTTCTCCCTACATAAATAATCAATATTCGCAAAAGAGAAAAATTAAAAAAAAGAAGAAGAAATTTCAAATTAGAAACTAAAAGTATACATTGAAGATTTTCGTTCAGGCTGGGACTCGAACCCAGGGCCACTTGCTTGGAAGCCTAACACTCTAGCCATTAGTCTATGGGAGTTCTGTCGGTGGGAGTTTTAAATATAATAAAAACAAAAAATGCACCTTGGTAATTGTTTATTTAAACACTTTGAAATCTTTGTGTCGAAAAATTAAACTGACTCAGAATTTTCTTCCCTACATAAATAATCAATAATTGCAAAGGAAAGAAATTGAAAAAAAAAAGAATTTTCAAATTAGAAAAGAAATATATACATTGAAGATATTCGCTCCGGCTGGGACTCGAACCCAGGCCACTCGCTTTGAAGACCAGCGGTCTAGCCATTAGGCTATCGGAGTTCTGTCGAGCGGAGTCTTACTGCCTGACTGATACTGCCTGACTGACAGACTGACTCACTGACTGACTGATACTGACTGACTGACTCACTGACTGACCGAGACTGACTGACTAACTGCCTGACTGACTGAGACTGGACTGACTGACTGACTGACTGACTGACTGACTAACTGACTGACTGAGACTGACTGACTGACTGCTTGACTCTCTGACTGGCTATTTCACTGACTGACTGAATGACTAAATGACTGACTGACACTGACTGACTGACTGCTTGACTACCTGACTAACTGCTTGACTGACTAACTGACTGGACAGGACTGACCGACTGACTGACTGACAGACTGACTGAATAAGGATGACTGACAGACTGACTGAATAAGGCTGACTGACTGACTGACTGACAGACTGACTGAATAAGGCTGACCGACTGACTGACTGCCTGACTGACTGACTGACTGAATGACTGACTGACTGACTGACCGAGACTGACTGACTGACTGACTGAGACTGGACTGGACTGACTGACTGACTGACTGACTGAAACTGACTGACTGCTTTAGTGACTAACTGACTGCACAGGACTGACCGACTGACTGACTGACTGCCTGACTGACTGACTGACTGAGACTAAATGACTGACTGCTTGACTGACTGGCTGAAGGACTAACTGACTGACTGAGTGACTGACTGACTGGGCTGACTGACTGAGACTGAATGACTGAGTGCTTGACTGATTGACTGTCAGACTGACTGACTGACTTCGCAAAAGGGAAAAATAAAAAAAAAAGAATTATAAAATTAGAAAAAAATATTTGCATTTAAGATTTCCTTTCCGGCTGGGATTTGAACCCAGGGCGACACTCATGGAAGCCCAACGCTCTCGCCAATATACTATAGGATCTCTGTTGATCGGTGTCTTAATTATAATAAAAACAAAAAATGCACCTTAGTAATTATTGATCTAAAATCTTTGAAATCTAAAGGTCGAATGATTAAACTGACTCAGAATTTTCTTCCGTACATAAATAATCCATATTTGCAAAAGAAAGAAATTGAAAAAAAAAGAATCTTCAAATTAGAAGAGAAATATATACATGGAAGATTTTCGTTCCGGCCGGGACTCGAACCCAGTACCACGCGTTTGGAACCCAACGGTCTAGCCATTAGGCTATCGGAGCTCTGTCGATGGAAGTCTTAAATATAATAAAAACAAAAAATGCACCTTGGTAATTATTGATTCAAACACTTTGAAATTTACAGGTCGAATAATTAAACTGACTCAGAATTTTTCTCCCTACATAAATAATCAATATTCGCAAAAGAGAAAAATTAAAAAAAAGAAGAAGAAATTTCAAATTAGAAACTAAAAGTATACATTGAAGATTTTCGTTCAGGCTGGGACTCGAACCCAGGGCCACTTGCTTGGAAGCCTAACACTCTAGCCATTAGTCTATGGGAGTTCTGTCGGTGGGAGTTTTAAATATAATAAAAACAAAAAATGCACCTTGGTAATTGTTTATTTAAACACTTTGAAATCTTTGTGTCGAAAAATTAAACTGACTCAGAATTTTCTTCCCTACATAAATAATCAATAATTGCAAAGGAAAGAAATTGAAAAAAAAAGAATTTTCAAATTAGAAAAGAAATATATACATTGAAGATATTCGCTCCGGCTGGGACTCGAACCCAGGCCACTCGCTTTGAAGACCAGCGGTCTAGCCATTAGGCTATCGGAGTTCTGTCGAGCGGAGTCTTACTGCCTGACTGATACTGCCTGACTGACAGACTGACTCACTGACTGACTGATACTGACTGACTGACTCACTGACTGACCGAGACTGACTGACTAACTGCCTGACTGACTGAGACTGGACTGACTGACTGACTGACTGACTGACTGACTAACTGACTGACTGAGACTGACTGACTGACTGCTTGACTCTCTGACTGGCTATTTCACTGACTGACTGAATGACTAAATGACTGACTGACACTGACTGACTGACTGCTTGACTACCTGACTAACTGCTTGACTGACTAACTGACTGGACAGGACTGACCGACTGACTGACTGACAGACTGACTGAATAAGGATGACTGACAGACTGACTGAATAAGGCTGACTGACTGACTGACTGACAGACTGACTGAATAAGGCTGACCGACTGACTGACTGCCTGACTGACTGACTGACTGAATGACTGACTGACTGACTGACCGAGACTGACTGACTGACTGACTGAGACTGGACTGGACTGACTGACTGACTGACTGACTGAAACTGACTGACTGCTTTAGTGACTAACTGACTGCACAGGACTGACCGACTGACTGACTGACTGACTGACTGACTGAGACTAAATGACTGACTGCTTGACTGACTGGCTGAAGGACTAACTGACTGACTGAGTGACTGACTGACTGGGCTGACTGACTGAGACTGAATGACTGAGTGCTTGACTGATTGACTGTCAGACTGACTGACTGACTTCGCAAAAGGGAAAAATAAAAAAAAAAGAATTATAAAATTAGAAAAAAATATTTGCATTTAAGATTTCCTTTCCGGCTGGGATTTGAACCCAGGGCGACACTCATGGAAGCCCAACGCTCTCGCCAATATACTATAGGATCTCTGTTGATCGGTGTCTTAATTATAATAAAAACAAAAAATGCACCTTAGTAATTATTGATCTAAAATCTTTGAAATCTAAAGGTCGAATGATTAAACTGACTCAGAATTTTCTTCCGTACATAAATAATCCATATTTGCAAAAGAAAGAAATTGAAAAAAAAAGAATCTTCAAATTAGAAGAGAAATATATACATGGAAGATTTTCGTTCCGGCCGGGACTCGAACCCAGTACCACGCGCTTGGAACCCAACGGTCTAGCCATTAGGCTATCGGAGCTCTGTCGATGGAAGTCTTAAATATAATAAAAACAAAAAATGCACCTTGGTAATTATTGATTCAAACACTTTGAAATTTACAGGTCGAATAATTAAACTGACTCAGAATTTTTCTCCCTACATAAATAATCAATATTCGCAAAAGAGAAAAATTAAAAAAAAAGAAGAAGAAATTTCAAATTAGAAACTAAAAGTATACATTGAAGATTTTCGTTCAGGCTGGGACTCGAACCCAGGGCCACTCGCTTGGAAGCCTAACACTCTAGCCATTAGTCTATGGGAGCTCTGTCGGTGGGAGTTTTAAATATAATAAAAACAAAAAATGCACCTTGGTAATTGTTTATTTAAACACTTTGAAATCTTCGTGTCGAAAAATTAAACTGACTCAGAATTTTCTTCCCTACATAAATAATCAATAATTGCAAAGGAAAGAAATTGAAAAAAAAAAGAATTTTCAAATTAGAAAAGAAATATATACATTGAAGATATTCGCTCCGGCTGGGACTCGAACCCAGGCCACTCGCTTGGAAGACCAGCGGTCTAGCCATTAGGCTATCGGAGTTCTGTCGAGCGGAGTCTTACTGCCTGACTGATACTGCCTGACTGACAGACTGACTCACTGACTGACTGATACTGACTGACTGACTCACTGACTGACCGAGACTGACTGACTAATTGCCTGACTGACTGAGACTGGACTGACTGACTGACTGACTGACTGACTGACTGACTGAGACTGACTGACTGACTGCTTGACTCTCTGACTGGCTATTTCACTGACTGACTGAATGACTAAATGACTGACTGACACTGACTGACTGACTGCTTGACTACCTGACTGACTGCTTGACTGACTAACTGACTGGACAGGACTGACCGACTGACTGACTGACAGACTGACTGAATAAGGATGACTGACAGACTGACTGAATAAGGCTGACTGACTGACTGACTGACAGACTGACTGAATAAGGCTGACCGACTGACTGACTGCCTGACTGACTGACTGACTGACTGACTGACTGACCGAGACTGACTGACTGACTGACTGAGACTGGACTGGACTGACTGACTGACTGACTGACTGAGACTGACTGACTGCTTTAGTGACTGACTGACTGCTTTAGTGACTAACTGACTGCACAGGACTGACCGACTGACTGACTGACTGCCTGACTGACTGACTGACTGACTGACTGACTGACTGACTGACGGAGACTGACTGACTGCTTTAGTGACTAACTGACTGCACAGGACTGACCGACTGACTGACTGACTGACTAACTGACTGACTGACTGAATGACTGACTGACTGAGACTAAATGACTGACTGCTTGACTGACTGGCTGAAGGACTAACTGACTGACTGAGTGACTGACTGACTGGACTGACTGACTGAGACTGAATGACTGAGTGCTTGACTGATTGACTGTCAGACTGACTGACTGACTTCGCAAAAGGGAAAAATAAAAAAAAAGAATTATAAAATTAGAAAAAAATATTTGCATTTAAGATTTCCTTTCCGGCTGGGATTTGAACCCAGGGCGACACTCATGGAAGCCCAACGCTCTCGCCAATATACTATCGGATCTCTGTTGATCGGTGTCTTAATTATAATAAAAACAAAAAATGCACCTTAGTAATTATTGATCTAAAATCTTTGAAATCTAAAGGTCGAATGATTAAACTGACTCAGAATTTTCTTCCGTACATAAATAATCCATATTTGCAAAAGAAAGAAATTGAAAAAAAAAAGAATCTTCAAATTAGAAGAGAAATATATACATGGAAGATTTTCGTTCCGGCCGGGACTCGAACCCAGTACCACGCGCTTGGAACCCAACGGTCTAGCCATTAGGCTATCGGAGCTCTGTCGATGGAAGTCTTAAATATAATAAAAACAAAAAATGCACCTTGGTAATTATTGATTCAAACACTTTGAAATTTACAGGTCGAATAATTAAACTGACTCAGAATTTTTCTCCCTACATAAATAATCAATATTCGCAAAAGAGAAAAATTAAAAAAAAAGAAGAAGAAATTTCAAATTAGAAACTAAAAGTATACATTGAAGATTTTCGTTCAGGCTTGGACTCGAACCCAGGGCCACTCGCTTGGAAGCCTAACACTCTAGCCATTAGTCTATGGGAGCTCTGTCAGTGGGAGTTTTAAATATAATAAAAACAAAAAATGCAACCTTGGTAATTGTTTATTTAAACACTTTGAAATCTTCGTGTCGAAAAATTAAACTGACTCGGAATTTTCTTCCCTACATAAATAATCAATAATTGCAAAGGAAAGAAATTGAAAAAAAAAAGAATTTTCAAATTAGAAAAGAAATATATACATTGAAGATATTCGCTCCGGCTGGGACTTGAACCCAGGCCACTCGCTTGGAAGACCAGCGGTCTAGTCATTAGGCTATCGGAGTTCTGTCGAGCGGAGTCTTACTGCCTGACTGATACTGCCTGACTGACAGACTGACTCACTGACTGACTGATACTGACTGACTGACTCACTGACTGACCGAGACTGACTGACTAACTGCCTGACTGACTGAGACTGGACTGACTGACTGACTAACTGACTGACTGAGACTGACTGACTGACTGCTTGACTCTCTGACTGGCTATTTCACTGACTGACTGAATGACTAAATGACTGACTGACACTGACTGACTGACTGCTTGACTACCTGACTGACTGCTTGACTGACTAACTGACTGGACAGGACTGACCGACTGACTGACTGACAGACTGACTGAATAAGGATGACTGACGGACTGACTGAATAAGGCTGACTGACTGACTGACTGACAGACTGACTGAATAAGGCTGACCGACTGACTGACTGCCTGACTGACTGACTGACTGAATGACTGACTGACTGACTGACTGACTGACTGACTGACTGAGACTGGACTGGACTGACTGACTGACTGACTGACTGAGACTGACTGACTGCTTTAGTGACTAACTGACTGCACAGGACTGACCGACTGACTGACTGACTGACTGCCTGACTGACTGACTGAATGACTGACTGACTGAGACTAAATGACTGAGTGCTTGACTGACTGGCTGAAGGACTAACTGACTGACTGAGTGACTGACTGACTGGACTGACTGACTGAGACTGAATGACTGAGTGCTTGACTGATTGACTGTCAGACTGACTGACTGACTTCGTAAAAGGGAAAAATAAAAAAAAAAGAATTATAAAATTAGAAAAAAATATTTGCATTTAAGAATTCCTTTCCGGCTGGGATTTGAACCCAGGGCGACACTCACGGAAGCCCAACGCTCTCGCCAATATACTATCGGATCTCTGTTGATCGATGTCTTAATTATAATAAAAACAAAAAATGCACCTTAGTAATTATTGATCTAAAATCTTTGAAATCTAAAGGTCGAATGATTAAACTGACTCAGAATTTTCTTCCGTACATAAATAATCCATATTTGCAAAAGAAAGAAATTGAAAAATTAAAAAGAATCTTCAAATTAGAAGAGGAATATATACATGGAAGATTTTCGTTCCGGCCGGGACTCGAACCCAGTACCACGCGCTTGGAACCCAACGGTCTAGCCATTAGGCTATCGGAGCTCTGTCGATGGAAGTCGTAAATATAATAAAAACAAAAAATGCACCTTGGTAATTATTGATTCAAACACTTTGAAATTTACAGTTCGAATAATTAAACTGACTCAGAATTTTTCTCCCTACATAAATAATCAATATTCGCAAAAGAGAAAAATTAAAAAAAAAGAAGAAGAAATTTCAAATTAGAAGCTAAAAGTATACATTGAAGATTTTCGTTCAGGCTGGGACTCGAACCCAGGGCCACTCGCTTGGAAACCTAACACTCTAGCCATTAGTCTATGGGAGCTCTCTCGGTGGGAGTTTTAAATATAATAAAAACAAAAAATGCACCTTGGTAATTGTTTATTTAAACACTTTGAAATCTTCGTGTCGAAAAATTAAACTGACTCAGAATTTTCTTCCCTACATAAATAATCAATAATTGCAAAGGAAAGAAATTGAAAAAAAAAGAATTTTCAAATTAGTAAAGAAATATATACATTGAAGATATTCGCTCCGGCTGGGACTCGAACCCAGGCCACTCGCTTGGAAGACCAGTGGTCTAGCCATTAGGCTATCGGAGTTCTGTCGAGCGGAGTCTTACTGCCTGACTGATACTGCCTGACTGACAGACTGACTCACTGACTGACTGATACTGACTGACTGACTCACTGACTGACCGAGACTGACTGACTAACTGCCTGCCTGACTGAGACTGGACTGACTGACTGACTGACTGACTGACTGACTAACTGACTGACTGAGACTGACTGACTGACTGCTTGACTCTCTGACTGGCTATTTCACTGACTGACTGAATGACTAAATGACTGACTGACACTGACTGACTGACTGCTTGACTACCTGACTGACTGCTTGACTGACTAACTGACTGGACAGGACTGACCGACTGACTGACTGACAGACTGACTGAATAAGGAGGACTGACAGACTGACTGAATAAGGGTGACTGACTGACTGACTGACAGACTGACTGACTGAATGACTGACTGACTGACTGACTGACTGAGACTGGACTGGACTGACTGACTGACTGAGACTGACTGACTGCTTTAGTGACTAACTGACTGCACAGGACTGACCGACTGACTGACTGACTGACTGCCTGACTGACTGACTGAATGACTGACTGACTGAGACTAAATGACTGACTGCTTGACTGACTGGCTGAAGGACTAACTGACTGACTGAGTGACTGACTGACTGGACTGACTGACTGAGACTGAATGACTGAGTGCTTGACTGATTGACTGTCAGACTGACTGACTGACTTCGCAAAAGGGAAAAATAAAAAAAAAGAATTATAAAATTAGAAAAAAATATTTGCATATAAGATTTCCTTTCCGGCCGGGACTCGAACCCAGTACCACGCGCTAGGAATCCAACGGTCTAGCCATTAGGCTATCGGAGCTCTGTCGATGGAAGTCTTAAATATAATAAAAACAAAAAATGCACCTTGGTAATTATTGATTCAAACACTTTGAAATTTACAGGTCGAATAATTAAACTGACTCAGAATTTTTCTCCCTACATAAATAATCAATATTCGCAAATGAGAAAAATTAAAAAAAAAGAAGAAGAAATTTCAAATTAGAAACTAAAGTATACATTGAAGATTTTCGTTCAGGCTGGGACTCGAACCCAGGGACACTCGCTGGGAAGCCTAACACTCTAGCCATTAGTCTATGGGAGCTCTGTCGGTGGGAGTTTTAAATATAATAAAAACAAAAAATGCACCTTGGTAATTGTTTATTTAAACACTTTGAAATCTTCGTGTCGAAAAATTAAACTGACTCAGAATTTTCTTCCCTACATAAATAATCAATAATTGCAAAGGAAAGAAATTGAAAAAAAAAGAATTTTCAAATTAGAAAAGAAATATATACATTGAAGATATTCGCTCCGGCTGGGACTCGAACCCAGGCCACTCGCTTGGAAGACCAGCGGTCTAGCCATTAGGCTATCGGAGTTCTGTCGAGCGGAGTCTTACTGCCTGACTGATACTGCCTGACTGACAGACTGACTCACTGACTGACTGATACTGACTGACTGACTCACTGACTGACCGAGACTGACTGACTAACTGCCTGACTGACTGAGACTGGACTGACTGACTGACTGACTGACTGACTGACTAACTGACTGACTGAGACTGACTGACTGACTGCTTGACTCTCTGACTGGCTATTTCACAGACTGACTGAATGACTAAATGACTGACTGACACTGACTGACTGACTGCTTGACTACCTGACTGACTGCTTGACTGACTAACTGACTGGACAGGACTGACCGACTGACTGACTGACAGACTGACTGAATAAGGATGACTGACAGACTGACTGAATAAGGCTGACTGACTGACTGACTGACAGACTGACTGAATAAGGCTGAACGACTGACTGACTGCCTGACTGACTGACTGACTGAATGACTGACTGACTGACTGACTGACTGACTGACTGACTGAGACTGGACTGGACTGACTGACTGACTGACTGACTGAGACTGACTGACTGCTTTAGTGACTAACTGACTGCACAGGACTGACCGACTGACTGACTGACTGACTGCCTGACTGACTGACTGAATGACTGACTGACTGAGACTAAATGACTGACTGCTTGACTGACTGGCTGAAGGACTAACTGACTGACTGAGTGACTGACTGACTGGACTGACTGACTGAGACTGAATGACTGAGTGCTTGACTGATTGACTGTCAGACTGACTGACTGACTTCGCAAAAGGGAAAAATAAAAAAAAAAGAATTATAAAATTAGAAAAAAATATTTGCACTTAAGAATTCCTTTCCGGCTGGGATTTGAACACAGGGCGACACTCATGGAAGCCCAACGCTCTCGCCAATATACTATCGGATCTCTGTTGATCGGTGTCTTAATTATAATAAAAACAAAAAATGCACCTTAGTAATTATTGATCTAAAATCTTTGAAATCTAAAGGTCGAATGATTAAACTGACTCAGAATTTTCTTGCGTACATAAATAATCCATATTTGCAAAAGAAAGAAATTGAAAAAAAAAAGAATCTTCAAATTTGAAGAGAAATATATACATGGAAGATTTTCGTTCCGGCCGGGACTCGAACCCAGTACCACGCGCTTGGAACCCAACGGTCTAGCCATTAGGCTATCGGAGCTCTGTCGATGGAAGTCGTAAATATAATAAAAACAAAAAATGCACCTTGGTAATTATTGATTCAAACACTTTGAAATTTACAGGTCGAATAATTAAACTGACTCAGAATTTTTCTCCCTACATAAATAATCAATATTCGCAAAAGAGAAAAATTAAAAAAAAAAAGAAGAAGAAATTTCAAATTAGAAACTAAAGTATACATTGACGATTTTCGTTCAGGCTGGGACTCGAACCCAGGGCCACTCGCTTGGAAGCCTAACACTCTAGCCATTAGTCTATGGGAGCTCTGTCGGTGGGAGTTTTAAATATAATAAAAACAAAAAATGCACCTTGGTAATTGTTTATTTAAACACTTTGAAATCTTTGTGTCGAAAAATTAAACTGACTCAGAATTTTCTTCCCTACATAAATAATCAATAATTGCAAAGGAAAGAAATTGAAAAAAAAAGAATTTTCAAATTAGAAAAGAAATATATACATTGAAGATATTCGCTCCGGCTGGGACTCGAACCCAGGCCACTCGCTTGGAAGACCAGCGGTCTAGCCATTAGGCTATCGGAGTTCTGTCGAGCGGAGTCTTACTGCCTGACTGATACTGCCTGACTGACAGACTGACTCACTGACTGACTGATACTGACTGACTGACTCACTGACTGACCGAGACTGACTGACTAACTGCCTGACTGACTGAGACTGGACTGACTGACTGACTGACTGACTGACTGACTAACTGACTGACTGAGACTGACTGACTGACTGCTTGACTCTCTGACTGGCTATTTCACTGACTGACTGAATGACTAAATGACTGACTGACACTGACTGACTGACTGCTTGACTACCTGACTGACTGCTTGACTGACTAACTGACTGGACAGGACTGACCGACTGACTGACTGACAGACTGACTGAATAAGGATGACTGACAGACTGACTGAATAAGGCTGACTGACTGACTGACAGACTGACTGAATAAGGCTGACCGACTGACTGACTGCCTGACTGACTGACTGACTGAATGACTGACTGACTGACTGACCGAGACTGACTGACTGACTGACTGAGACTGGACTGGACTGACTGACTGACTGACCGACTGAGACTGACTGACTGCTTTAGTGACTAACTGACTGCACAGGACTGACCGACTGACTGACTGACTGACTGCCTGACTGACTGACTGACTGAATGACTGACTGACTGAGACTAAATGACTGACTGCTTGACTGACTGGCTGAAGGACTAACTGACTGACTGAGTGACTGACTGACTGGACTGACTGACTGAGACTGAATGACTGAGTGCTTGACTGATTGACTGTCAGACTGACTGACTGACTTCGCAAAAGGGAAAAATAAAAAAAAAGAATTATAAAATTAGAAAAAAATATTTGCATTTAAGATTTCCTTTCCGGCCGGGACTCGAACACAGTACCACGCGCTTGGAACCCAACGGTCTAGCCATTAGGCTATCGGAGCTCTGTCGATGGAAGTCTTAAATATAATAAAAACAAAAAATGCACCTTGGTAATTATTGATTCAAACTCTTTGAAATTTACAGGTCGAATAATTAAACTGACTCAGAATTTTTCTCCCTACATAAATAATCAATATTCGCAAAAGAGAAAAATTAAAAAAAAAAGAAGAAGAAATTTCAAATTAGAAACTAAAAGTATACATTGAAGATTTTCGTTCAGGCTGGGACTCGAACCCAGGGCCACTCGCTTGGAAGCCTAACACTCTAGCCATTAGTCTATGGGAGCTCTGTCGGTGGGAGTTTTAAATATAATAAAAACAAAAAATGCACCTTGGTAATTAGTTATTTAAACACTTTGAAATCTTCGTGTCGAAAAATTAAACTGACTCAGAATTTTCTTCCCTACATAAATAATCAATAATTGCAAAGGAAAGAAATTTAAAAAAAAAAAGAATTTTCAAATTAGAAAAGTAATATATACATTGAAGATATTCGCTCCGGCTGGGACTCGAACCCATGCCACTCGCATGGAAGACCAGCGGTCTAGCCATTAGGCTATCGGAGTTCTGTCGAGCGGAGTCTTACTGCCTGATTGATACTGCCTGACTGACAGACTGACTCACTGACTGACTGATACTGACTGACTGACTCACTGACTGACCGAGACTGACTGACTAACTGCCTGACTGACTGAGACTGGACTGACTGACTGACTGACTGACGGACTGACTAACTGACTGACTGAGACTGACTGACTGACTGCTTGACTCTCTGACTGGCTATTTCACTGACTGACTGAGTGCTTGACTCTCTGACTGGCTATTTCACTGACTGACTGAATGACTAAATGACTGACTGACACTGACTGACTGACTGCTTGACTACCTGACTGACTGCTTGACTGACTAACTGACTGGACAGGACTGACCGACTGACTGACTGACAGACTGACTGAATAAGGAGGACTGACAGACTGACTGAATAAGGCTGACTGACTGACTGACTGACAGACTGACTGACTGACTGAATGACTGACTGACTGACTGACCGAGACTGACTGACTGACTGACTGAGACTGGACTGGACTGACTGACTGACTGACTGAGACTGGACTGGACTGACTGACTGACTGACTGACTGAGACTGACTGACTGCTTTAGTGACTAACTGACTGCACAGGACTGACCGACTGACTGACTGACTGACTGCCTGACTGACTGACTGAATGACTGACTGACTGAGACTAAATGACTGACTGCTTGACTGACTGGCTGAAGGACTAACTGACTGACTGAGTGACTGACTGACTGGACTGACTGACTGAGACTGAATGACTGAGTGCTTGACTGATTGACTGTCAGACTGACTGACTGACTTCGCAAAAGGGAAAAATAAAAAAAAAAGAATTATAAAATTAGAAAAAAATATTTGCATATAAGATTTCCTTTCCGGCCGGGACTCGAACCCAGTACCACGCGCTAGGAACCCAACGGTCTAGCCATTAGGCTATCGGAGTTCTGTCGATGGAAGTCTTAAATATAATAAAAAAAAAATGCACCTTGGTAATTATTGATTCAAACACTTTGAAATTTACAGGTCGAATAATTAAACTGACTCAGAATTTTTCTCCCTACATAAATAATCAATATTCGCAAAAGAGAAAAATTTAAAAAAAAAGAAGAAGAAATTTCAAATTAGAAACTTAAGTTTACATTGAAGATTTTCGTTCAGGCTGGGACTCGAACCCAGGGCCACTCGCTTGGAAGCCTAACACTCTAGCCATTAGTCTATGGGAGCTCTGTCGGTGGGAGTTTTAAATATAATAAAAACAAAAAATGCACCTTGGTAATTGTTTATTTAAACACTTTGAAATCTTCGTGTCGAAAAATTAAACTGACTCAGAATTTTCTTCCCTACATAAATAATCAATAATTGCAAAGGAAAGAAATTGAAAAAAAAAGAATTTTCAAATTAGAAAAGAAATATATACATTGAAGATATTCGCTCCGGCTGGGACTCGAACCCAGGCCACTCGCTTGGAAGACCAGCGGTCTAGCCATTAGGCTATCGGAGTTCTGTCGAGCGGAGTCTTACTGCCTGACTGATACTGCCTGACTGACAGACTGACTCACTGACTGACTAACTGCCTGACTGACTGAGACTGGACTGACTGACTGACTAACTGACTGACTGACTAACTGACTGACTGACTAACTGACTGACTGACTGCTTGACTCTCTGACTGGCTATTTCACTGACTGACTGAATGACTAAATGACTGACTGACACTGACTGACTGACTGCTTGACTACCTGACTGACTGCTTGACTGACTAACTGACTGGACAGGACTGACCGACTGACTGACTGACAGACTGACTGAATAAGGCTGACTGACTGACTGACTGACAGACTGACTGACTGACAGACTGACTGAATAAGGCTGACCGACTGACTGACTGCCTGACTGACTGAATGACTGACTGACTGAGACTAAATGACTGACTGCTTGACTGACTGGCTGAAGGACTAACTGACTGACTGAGTGACTGACTGACTGGACTGACTGACTGAGACTGAATGACTGAGTGCTTGACTGATTGACTGTCAGACTGACTGACTGACTTCGCAAAAGGGAAAAATAAAAAAAAAGAATTATAAAATTAGAAAAAAATATTTGCATTTAAGATTTCCTTTCCGGCTGGGATTTGAACCCAGGGCGACACTCATGGAAGCCCATCGCTCTCGCCAATATACTATCGGATCTCTGTTGATCGGTGTCTTAATTATAATAAAAACAAAAAATGCACCTTAGTAATTATTGATCTAAAATCTTTGAAATCTAAAGGTCGAATGATTAAACTGACTCAGAATTTTCTTCCGTACATAAATAATCCATATTTGCAAAAGAAAGAAATTGAAAAAAAAAGAATCTTCAAATTAGAAGAGAAATATATACATGGAAGATTTTCGTTCCGGCCGGGACTCGAACCCAGTACCACGCGCTTGGAACCCAACGGTCTAGCCATTAGGCTATCGGAGCTCTGTCGATGGAAGTCTTAAATATAATAAAAACAAAAAATGCACCTTGGTAATTATTGATTCAAACACTTTGAAATTTACAGGTCGAATAATTAAACTGACTCAGAATTTTTCTCCCTACATAAATAATCAATATTCGCAAAAGAGAAAAATTAAAAAAAAAGAAGAAGAAATTTCAAATTAGAAACTAAAAGTATACATTGAAGATTTTCGTTCAGGCTGGGACTCGAACCCAGGGCCACTCGCTTGGAAGCCTAACACTCTGGCCATTAGTCTATGGGAGCTCTGTCGGTGGGAGTTTTAAATATAATAAAAACAAAAAATGCACCTTGGTAATTGTTTATTTAAACACTTTGAAATCTTCGTGTCGAAAAATTAAACTGACTCAGAATTTTCTTCCCTACATAAATAATCAATAATTGCAAAGGAAAGAAATTGAAAAAAAAAAGAATTTTCAAATTAGAAAAGAAATATATACATTGGAGATATTCGCTCCGGCTGGGACTCGAACCCAGGCCACTCGCTTGGAAGACCAGCGGTCTAGCCATTAGGCTATCGGAGTTCTGTCGAGCGGAGTCTTACTGCCTGACTGATACTGCCTGACTGACAGACTGACTCACTCACTGACTGATACTGACTGACTGACTCACTGACTGACCGAGACTGACTGACTAACTGCCTGACTGACTGAGACTGGACTGACTGACTGACTGACTGACTAACTGACTGACTGAGACTGACTGACTGACTGCTTGACTCTCTGACTGGCTATTTCACTGACTGACTGAATGACTAAATGACTGACTGACACTGACTGACTGACTGCTTGACTGCCTGACTGACTGCTTGACTGACTAACTGACTGGACAGGACTGACCGACTGACTGACTGACAGACTGACTGAATAAGGATGACTGACAGACTGACTGAATAAGGCTGACTGACTGACTGACTGACAGACTGACTGAATAAGGCTGACCGACTGACTGACTGCCTGACTGACTGACTGACTGAATGACTGACTGACTGACTGACCGAGACTGACTGACTGACTGACTGAGACTGGACTGGACTGACTGACTGACTGACTGACTGAGACTGACTGACTGCTTTAGTGACTAACTGACTGCACAGGACTGACCGACTGACTGACTGACTGACTGCCTGACTGACTGACTGACTGAATGACTGACTGACTGAGACTAAATGACTGACTGCTTGACTGACTGGCAGAAGGACTAACTGACTGACTGAGTGACTGACTGACTGGACTGACTGACTGAGACTGAATGACTGAGTGCTTGACTGATTGACTGTCAGACTGACTGACTGACTTCGCAAAAGGGAAAAATAAAAAAAAAGAATTATAAAATTAGAAAAAAATATTTGCATTTAAGATTTCCTTGCCGGCTGGGATTTGAACCCAGGGCGACACTCATGGAAGCCCAACGCTCTCGCCAATATACTATCGGATCTCTGTTGATCGGTGTCTTAATTATAATAAAAACAAAAAATGCACCTTAGTAATTATTGATCTAAAATCTTTGAAATCTAAAGGTCGAATGATTAAACTGACTCAGAATTTTCTTCCGTACATAAATAATCCATATTTGCAAAAGAAAGAAATTGAAAAAAAAAGAATCTTCAAATTAGAAGAGAAATATATACATGGAAGATTTTCGTTCCGGCCGGGGCTCGAACCCAGTACCACGCGGTTGGAACCCAACGGTCTAGCCATTAGGCTATCGGAGCTCTGTCGATGGAAGTCTTAAATATAATAAAAACAAAAAATGCACCTTGGTAATTATTGATTCAAACACTTTGAAATTTACAGGTCGAATAATTAAACTGACTCAGAATTTTTCTCCCTACGTAAATAATCAATATTCGCAAAAGAGAAAAATTAAAAAAAAAAAGAAGAAGAAATTTCAAATTAGAAACTAAAAGTATACATTGAAGATTTTCGTTCAGGCTGGGACTCGAACCCAGGGCCACTCGCTTGGAAGCCTAACACTCTAGCCATTAGTCTATGGGAGCTCTGTAGGTGGGAGTTTTAAATATAATAAAAACAAAAAATGCACCTTGGTAATTGTTTATTTAAACACTTTGAAATCTTCGTGTCGAAAAATTAAACTGACTCAGAATTTTCTTCCCTACATAAATAATCAATAATTGCAAAGGAAAGAAATTGAGAAAAAAAAGGAATTTTCAAATTAGAAAAGAAATATATACATTGAAGATATTCGCTCCGGCTGGGACTCGAACCCAGGCCACTCGCTTGGAAGACCAGCGGTCTAGCCATTAGGCTATCGGAGTTCTGTCGAGCGGAGTCTTACTGCCTGACTGATACTGCCTGACTGACAGACTGACTCACTGACTGACTGATACTGACTGACCTACTCACTGACTGACCGAGACTGACTGACTAACTGCCTGACTGACTGAGACTGGACTGACTGACTGACTGACTGACTGACTGACTAACTGACTGACTGAGACTGACTGACTGACTGCTTGACTCTCTGACTGGCTGAATGACTAAATGACTGACTGACACTGACTGACTGACTGCTTGACTACCTGACTGACGGCTTGACTGACTAACTGACTGGACAGGACTGACCGACTGACTGACTGACAGACTGACTGAATAAGGATGACTGACAGACTGACTGAATAAGGCTGACTGACTGACTGACTGACAGACTGACTGAATAAGGCTGACCGACTGACTGACTGCCTGACTGACTGACTGACTGAATGACTGACTGACTGACTGACCGAGACTGACTGACTGACTGACTGAGACTGGACTGGACTGACTGACTGACTGACTGACTGAGACTGACTGACTGCTTTAGTGACTAACTGACTGCACAGGACTGACCGACTGACTGACTGCCTGACTGACTGACTGACTGAATGACTGACTGACTGAGACTAAATGACTGACTGCTTGACTGACTGGCTGAAGGACTAACTGACTGACTGAGTGACTGACTGACTGGACTGACTGACTGAGACTGAATGACTGAGTGCTTGACTGATTGACTGTCAGACTGACTGACTGACTTCGCAAAAGGGAAAAATAAAAGAAAAGAATTATAAAATTAGAAAAAAATATTTGCATTTAAGATTTCCTTTCCGGCCGGGACTCGAACCCAGTACCACGCGCTAGGAACTCAACGGTCTAGCCATTAGGCTATCGGAGCTCTGTCGATGGAAGTCTTAAATATAATAAAAACAAAAAAATGCACCTTGGTAATTATTGATTCAAACACTTTGAAATTTACAGGTCGAATAATTAAACTAACTCAGAATTTTTTTCCCTACATAAATAATCAATATTCGCAAAAGAAAAAAATTAAAAAAAAAAGAAGAAGAAATTTCAAATTAGAAACTAAAAGTATACATTGAAGATTTTCGTTCAGGCTGGGACTCGAACCCAGGGCCACTCGCTTGGAAGCCTAACACTCTAGCCATTAGTCTATGGGAGCTCTGTCGTTGGGAGCTTTAAATATAATAAAAACAAAAAATGCACCTTGGTAATTGTTTATTTAAACACTTTGAAATCTTCGTGTCGAAAAATTAAACTGACTCAGAATTTTCTTCCCTACATAAATAATCAATAATTGCAAAGGAAAGAAATTGAAAAAAAAAAGAATTTTCAAATTAGAAAAGAAATATATACATTGAAGATATTCGCTCCGGCTGGGACTCGAACCCAGGCCACTCGCTTGGAAGACCAGCGGTCTAGCCATTAGGCTATCGGAGTTCTGTCGAGCGGAGTCTTACTGCCTGACTGATACTGCCTGACTGACAGACTGACTCACTGACTGACTGATACTGACTGACTGACTCACTGACTGACCGAGACTGACTGACTAACTGCCTGACTGACTGAGACTGGACTGACTGACTGACTGACTGACTGACTGACTGACTGACTGACTAACTGACTGACTGAGACTGACTGACTGACTGCTTGACTCTCTGACTGGCTATTTCACTGACTGACTGAATGACTAAATGACTGACTGACACTGACTGACTGACTGCTTGACTACCTGACTGACTGCTTGACTGACTAACTGACTGGACAGGACTGACCGACTGACTGACTGACAGACTGACTGAATAAGGATGACTGACAGACTGACTGAATAAGGCTGACTGACTGACTGACTGACAGACTGACTGAATAAGGCTGACCGACTGACTGACTGCCTGACTGACTGACTGACTGAATGACTGACTGACTGACTGACCGAGACTGACTGACTGACTGACTGAGACTGGACTGGACTGACTGACTGACTGACTGCCTGAGACTGACTGACTGCTTTAGTGACTAACTGACTGCACAGGACTGACCGACTGACTGACTGACTGACTGACTGCCTGACTGACTGACTGACTGAATGACTGACTGACTGAGACTACATGACTGACTGCTTGACTGACTGGCTGAAGGACTAACTGACTGACTGAGTGACTGACTGACTGGACTGACTGACTGAGACTGAATGACTGAGTGCTTGACTGATTGACTGTCAGACTGACTGACTGACTTCGCAAAAGGGAAAAATAAAAGAAAAGAATTATAAAATTAGAAAAAAATATTTGCATTTAAGATTTCCTTTCCGGCTGGGATTTGAACCCAGGGCGACACTCATGGAAGCCCATCGCTCTCGCCAATATACTATCGGATCTCTGTTGATCGGTGTCTTAATTATAATAAAAACAAAAAATGCACCTTAGTAATTATTGATCTAAAATCTTTGAAATCTAAAGGTCGAATGATTAAACTGACTCAGAATTTTCTTCCGTACATAAATAATCCATATTTGCAAAAGAAAGAAATTGAAAAAAAAAGAATCTTCAAATTAGAAGAGAAATATATACATGGAAGATTTTCGTTCCGGCCGGGACTCGAACCCAGTACCACGCGCTTGGAACCCAACGGTCTAGCCATTAGGCTATCGGAGCTCTGTCGATGGAAGTCTTAAATATAATAAAAACAAAAAATGCACCTTGGTAATTATTGATTCAAACACTTTGAAATTTACAGGTCGAATAATTAAACTGACTCAGAATTTTTCTCCCTACATAAATAATCAATATTCGCAAAAGAGAAAAATTAAAAAAAAAAGAAGAAGAAATTTCAAATTAGAAACTAAAAGTATACATTGAAGATTTTCGTTCAGGCTGGGACTCGAACCCAGGGCCACTCGCTTGGAAGCCTAACACTCTAGCCATTAGTCTATGGGAGCTCTGTCGGTGGGAGTTTTAAATATAATAAAAACAAAAAATGCACCTTGGTAATTGTTTATTTAAACACTTTGAAATCTTCGTGTCGAAAAATTAAACTGACTCAGAATTTTCTTCCCTACATAAATAATCAATAATTGCAAAGGAAAGAAATTGAAAAAAAAAAGAATTTTCAAATTAGAAAAGAAATATATACATTGGAGATATTCGCTCCGGCTGGGACTCGAACCCAGGCCACTCGCTTGGAAGACCAGCGGTCTAGCCATTAGGCTATCGGAGTTCTGTCGAGCGGAGTCTTACTGCCTGACTGATACTGCCTGACTGACAGACTGACTCACTCACTGACTGATACTGACTGACTGACTCACTGACTGACCGAGACTGACTGACTAACTGCCTGACTGACTGAGACTGGACTGACTGACTGACTGACTGACTGACTAACTGACTGACTGAGACTGACTGACTGACTGCTTGACTCTCTGACTGGCTATTTCACTGACTGACTGAATGACTAAATGACTGACTGACACTGACTGACTGACTGCTTGACTGCCTGACTGACTGCTTGACTGACTAACTGACTGGACAGGACTGACCGACTGACTGACTGACAGACTGACTGAATAAGGATGACTGACAGACTGACTGAATAAGGCTGACTGACTGACTGACTGACAGACTGACTGAATAAGGCTGACCGACTGACTGACTGCCTGACTGACTGACTGACTGAATGACTGACTGACTGACTGACCGAGACTGACTGACTGACTGACTGAGACTGGACTGGACTGACTGACTGACTGACTGACTGAGACTGACTGACTGCTTTAGTGACTAACTGACTGCACAGGACTGACCGACTGACTGACTGACTGACTGCCTGACTGACTGACTGACTGAATGACTGACTGACTGAGACTAAATGACTGACTGCTTGACTGACTGGCAGAAGGACTAACTGACTGACTGAGTGACTGACTGACTGGACTGACTGACTGAGACTGAATGACTGAGTGCTTGACTGATTGACTGTCAGACTGACTGACTGACTTCGCAAAAGGGAAAAATAAAAAAAAAGAATTATAAAATTAGAAAAAAATATTTGCATTTAAGATTTCCTTGCCGGCTGGGATTTGAACCCAGGGCGACACTCATGGAAGCCCAACGCTCTCGCCAATATACTATCGGATCTCTGTTGATCGGTGTCTTAATTATAATAAAAACAAAAAATGCACCTTAGTAATTATTGATCTAAAATCTTTGAAATCTAAAGGTCGAATGATTAAACTGACTCAGAATTTTCTTCCGTACATAAATAATCCATATTTGCAAAAGAAAGAAATTGAAAAAAAAAGAATCTTCAAATTAGAAGAGAAATATATACATGGAAGATTTTCGTTCCGGCCGGGGCTCGAACCCAGTACCACGCGGTTGGAACCCAACGGTCTAGCCATTAGGCTATCGGAGCTCTGTCGATGGAAGTCTTAAATATAATAAAAACAAAAAATGCACCTTGGTAATTATTGATTCAAACACTTTGAAATTTACAGGTCGAATAATTAAACTGACTCAGAATTTTTCTCCCTACATAAATAATCAATATTCGCAAAAGAGAAAAATTAAAAAAAAAAAGAAGAAGAAATTTCAAATTAGAAACTAAAAGTATACATTGAAGATTTTCGTTCAGGCTGGGACTCGAACCCAGGGCCACTCGCTTGGAAGCCTAACACTCTAGCCATTAGTCTATGGGAGCTCTGTAGGTGGGAGTTTTAAATATAATAAAAACAAAAAATGCACCTTGGTAATTGTTTATTTAAACACTTTGAAATCTTCGTGTCGAAAAATTAAACTGACTCAGAATTTTCTTCCCTACATAAATAATCAATAATTGCAATGGAAAGAAATTGAGAAAAAAAAGGAATTTTCAAATTAGAAAAGAAATATATACATTGAAGATATTCGCTCCGGCTGGGACTCGAACCCAGGCCACTCGCTTGGAAGACCAGCGGTCTAGCCATTAGGCTATCGGAGTTCTGTCGAGCGGAGTCTTACTGCCTGACTGATACTGCCTGACTGACAGACTGACTCACTGACTGACTGATACTGACTGACCTACTCACTGACTGACCGAGACTGACTGACTAACTGCCTGACTGACTGAGACTGGACTGACTGACTGACTGACTGACTGACTGACTAACTGACTGACTGAGACTGACTGACTGACTGCTTGACTCTCTGACTGGCTGAATGACTAAATGACTGACTGACACTGACTGACTGACTGCTTGACTACCTGACTGACGGCTTGACTGACTAACTGACTGGACAGGACTGACCGACTGACTGACTGACAGACTGACTGAATAAGGATGACTGACAGACTGACTGAATAAGGCTGACTGACTGACTGACTGACAGACTGACTGAATAAGGCTGACCGACTGACTGACTGCCTGACTGACTGACTGACTGAATGACTGACTGACTGACTGACCGAGACTGACTGACTGACTGACTGAGACTGGACTGGACTGACTGACTGACTGACTGACTGAGACTGACTGACTGCTTTAGTGACTAACTGACTGCACAGGACTGACCGACTGACTGACTGCCTGACTGACTGACTGACTGAATGACTGACTGACTGAGACTAAATGACTGACTGCTTGACTGACTGGCTGAAGGACTAACTGACTGACTGAGTGACTGACTGACTGGACTGACTGACTGAGACTGAATGACTGAGTGCTTGACTGATTGACTGTCAGACTGACTGACTGACTTCGCAAAAGGGAAAAATAAAAGAAAAGAATTATAAAATTAGAAAAAAATATTTGCATTTAAGATTTCCTTTCCGGCCGGGACTCGAACCCAGTACCACGCGCTAGGAACTCAACGGTCTAGCCATTAGGCTATCGGAGCTCTGTCGATGGAAGTCTTAAATATAATAAAAACAAAAAATGCACCTTGGTAATTATTGATTCAAACACTTTGAAATTTACAGGTCGAATAATTAAACTAACTCAGAATTTTTTTCCCTACATAAATAATCAATATTCGCAAAAGAAAAAAATTAAAAAAAAAAAGAAAAAGAAATTTCAAATTAGAAACTAAAAGTATACATTGAAGATTTTCGTTCAGGCTGGGACTCGAACCCAGGGCCACTCGCTTGGAAGCCTAACACTCTAGCCATTAGTCTATGGGAGCTCTGTCGTTGGGAGTTTTAAATATAATAAAAACAAAAAATGCACCTTGGTAATTGTTTATTTAAACACTTTGAAATCTTCGTGTCGAAAAATTAAACTGACTCAGAATTTTCTTCCCTACATAAATAATCAATAATTGCAAAGGAAAGAAATTGAAAAAAAAAAGAATTTTCAAATTAGAAAAGAAATATATACATTGAAGATATTCGCTCCGGCTGGGACTCGAACCCAGGCCACTCGCTTGGAAGACCAGCGGTCTAGCCATTAGGCTATCGGAGTTCTGTCGAGCGGAGTCTTACTGCCTGACTGATACTGCCTGACTGACAGACTGACTCACTGACTGACTGATACTGACTGACTGACTCACTGACTGACCGAGACTGACTGACTAACTGCCTGACTGACTGAGACTGGACTGACTGACTGACTGACTGACTGACTGACTGACTGACTGACTAACTGACTGACTGAGACTGACTGACTGACTGCTTGACTCTCTGACTGGCTATTTCACTGACTGACTGAATGACTAAATGACTGACTGACACTGACTGACTGACTGCTTGACTACCTGACTGACTGCTTGACTGACTAACTGACTGGACAGGACTGACCGACTGACTGACTGACAGACTGACTGAATAAGGATGACTGACAGACTGACTGAATAAGGCTGACTGACTGACTGACTGACAGACTGACTGAATAAGGCTGACCGACTGACTGACTGCCTGACTGACTGACTGACTGAATGACTGACTGACTGACTGACCGAGACTGACTGACTGACTGACTGAGACTGGACTGGACTGACTGACTGACTGACTGCCTGAGACTGACTGACTGCTTTAGTGACTAACTGACTGCACAGGACTGACCGACTGACTGACTGACTGACTGACTGCCTGACTGACTGACTGACTGAATGACTGACTGACTGAGACTACATGACTGACTGCTTGACTGACTGGCTGAAGGACTAACTGACTGACTGAGTGACTGACTGACTGGACTGACTGACTGAGACTGAATGACTGAGTGCTTGACTGATTGACTGTCAGACTGACTGACTGACTTCGCAAAAGGGAAAAATAAAAGAAAAGAATTATAAAATTAGAAAAAAATATTTGCATTTAAGATTTCCTTTCCGGCCGGGACTCGAACCCAGTACCACGCGCTAGGAACTCAACGGTCTAGCCATTAGGCTATCGGAGCTCTGTCGATGGAAGTCTTAAATATAATAAAAACAAAAAATGCACCTTGGTAATTATTGATTCAAACACTTTGAAATTTACAGGTCGAATAATTAAACTAACTCAGAATTTTTTTCCCTACATAAATAATCAATATTCGCAAAAGAAAAAAATTAAAAAAAAAAAGAAGAAGAATTTTCAAATTAGAAACTAAAAGTATACATTGAAGATTTTCGTTCAGGCTGGGACTCGAACCCAGGGCCACTCGCTTGGAAGCCTAACACTCTAGCCATTAGTCTATGGGAGCTCTGTCGTTGGGAGTTTTAAATATAATAAAAACAAAAAATGCACCTTGGTAATTGTTTATTTAAACACTTTGAAATCTTCGTGTCGAAAAATTAAACTGACTCAGAATTTTCTTCCCTACATAAATAATCAATAATTGCAAAGGAAAGAAATTGAAAAAAAAAAGAATTTTCAAATTAGAAAAGAAATATATACATTGAAGATATTCGCTCCGGCTGGGACTCGAACCCAGGCCACTCGCTTGGAAGACCAGCGGTCTAGCCATTAGGCTATCGGAGTTCTGTCGAGCGGAGTCTTACTGCCTGACTGATACTGCCTGACTGACAGACTGACTCACTGACTGACTGATACTGACTGACTGACTCACTGACTGACCGAGACTGACTGACTAACTGCCTGACTGACTGAGACTGGACTGACTGACTGACTGACTGACTGACTGACTGACTGACTGACTGACTAACTGACTGACTGAGACTGACTGACTGACTGCTTGACTCTCTGACTGGCTATTTCACTGACTGACTGAATGACTAAATGACTGACTGACACTGACTGACTGACTGCTTGACTACCTGACTGACTGATTGACTGACTAACTGACTGGACAGGACTGACCGACTGACTGACTGACAGACTGACTGAATAAGGATGACTGACAGACTGACTGAATAAGGCTGACTGACTGACTGACTGACAGACTGACTGAATAAGGCTGACCGACTGACTGACTGCCTGAATGACTGACTGACTGAATGACTGACTGACTGACTGACCGAGACTGACTGACTGACTGACTGAGACTGGACTGGACTGACTGACTGACTGACTGCCTGAGACTGACTGACTGCTTTAGTGACTAACTGACTGCACAGGACTGACCGACTGACTGACTGACTGACTGACTGCCTGACTGACTGACTGACTGAATGACTGACTGACTGAGACTACATGACTGACTGCTTGACTGACTGGCTGAAGGACTAACTGACTGACTGAGTGACTGACTGACTGGACTGACTGACTGAGACTGAATGACTGAGTGCTTGACTGATTGACTGTCAGACTGACTGACTGACTTCGCAAAAGGGAAAAATAAAAAAAAAAGAATTATAAAATTAGAAAAAAATATTTGCATTTAAGATTTCCTTTCCGGCCGGGACTCGAACCCAGTACCACGCGCTTGGAACCCAACGGTCTAGCCATTAGGCTATCGGAGCTCTGTCGATGGAAGTCTTAAATATAATAAAAACAAAAAATGCACCTTGGTAATTATTGATTCAAACACTTTGAAATTTACAGGTCGAATAATTAAACTGACTCAGAATTTTTTTCCCTACATAAATAATCAATACTCGCAAAAGAGAAAAATTAAAAAAAAAAGAAGAAGAAATTTCAAATTAGAAACTAAAAGTATACATTGAAGATTTTCGTTCAGGCTGGGACTCGAACCCAGGGCCACTCGCTTGGAAACCTAACACTCTAGCCATTAGTCTATGGGAGCTCTGTCGGTGGGAGTTTTAAATATAATAAAAACAAAAAATGCACCATGGTAATTGTTTATTTAAACACTTTGAAATCTTCGTGTCGAAAAATTAAACGGACTCAGAATTTTCTTCCCTACATAAATAATCAATAATTGCAAAGGAAAGAAATTGAAAAAAAAAAAAGAATTTTCAAATTAGAAAAGAAATATATACATTGAAGATATTCGCTCCGGCTGGGACTCGAACCCAGGCCACTCGCTTGGAAGACCAGCGGTCTAGCCATTAGGCTATCGGAGTTCTGTCGAGCGGAGTCTTACGGCCTGACTGATACTGCCTGACTGACAGACTGACTCACTGACTGACTGATACTGACTGACTGACTCACTGACTGACCGAGACTGACTGACTAACTGCCTGACTGACTGAGACTGGACTGACTGACTGACTGACTGACTGACTGACTAACTGACTGACTGAGACTGACTGACTGACTGCTTGACTCTCTGACTATCTGAATGACTAAATGACTGACTGACACTGACAGACTGACTGCTTGACTACCTGACTGACGGCTTGACTGACTAACTGACTGGACAGGACTGACCGACTGACTGACTGACAGACTGACTGAATAAGGATGACTGACAGACTGACTGAATAAGGCTGACTGACTGACTGACTGACAGACTGACTGAATAAGGCTGACCGACTGACTGACTGCCTGACTGACTGACTGACTGAATGACTGACTGACTGACTGACCGAGACTGACTGACTGACTGACTGAGACTGGACTGGACTGACTGACTGACTGACTGACTGAGACTGACTGACTGCTTTAGTGACTAACTGACTGCACAGGACTGACCGACTGACTGACTGACTGACTGCCTGACTGACTGACTGACTGAATGACTGACTGACTGAGACTAAATGACTGACTGCTTGACTGACTGGCTGAAGGACTAACTGACTGACTGAGTGACTGACTGACTGGACAGACTGACTGAGACTGAATGACTGAGTGCTTGACTGATTGACTGTCAGACTGACTGACTTACTTCGCAAAAGGGAAAAATAAAAGAAAAGAATTATAAAATTAGAAAAAAAATATTTGCATTTAAGATTTCCTTTCCGGCCGGGACTCGAACCCAGTACCACGCGCTAGGAACCCAACGGTCTAGCCATTAGGCTATCGGAGCTCTGTCGATGGAAGTCTTAAATATAATAAAAACAAAAAATGCACCTTGGTAATTATTGATTCAAACACTTTGAAATTTACAGGTCGAATAATTAAACTGACTCAGAATTTTTCTCCCTACATAAATAATCAATATTCGCAAAAGAGAAAAATTAAAAAAAAAGAAGAAGAAATTTCAAATTAGAAACTAAAAGTACACATTGAAGATTTTCGTTCAGGCTGGGACTCGAACCCAGGGCCACTCGCTTGGAAGCCTAACACTCTAGCCATTAGTCTATGGGAGCTCTGTCGTTGGGAGTTTTAAATATAATAAAAACAAAAAATGCACCTTGGTAATTGTTTATTTAAACACTTTGAAATCTTTGTGTCGAAAAATTAAACTGACTCAGAATTTTCTTCCCTACATAAATAATCAATAATTGCAAAGGAAAGAAATTGAAAAAAAAAAGAATTTTCAAATTAGAAAAGAAATATATACATTGAAGATATTCGCTCCGGCTGGGACTCGAACCCAGGCCACTCGCTTGGAAGACCAACGGTCTAGCCATTAGGCTATCGGAGTTCTGTCGAGCGGAGTCTTACTGCCTGACTGATACTGCCTGACTGACAGACTGACTCACTGACTGACTGATACTGACTGACTGACTCACTGACTGACCGAGACTGACTGACTAACTGCCTGACTGACTGAGACTGGACTGACTGACTGACTGACTGACTGACTGACTAACTGACTGACTGAGACTGACTGACTGACTGCTTGACTCTCTGACTGGCTATTTCACTGACTGACTGAATGACTAAATGACTGACTGACACTGACTGACTGACTGCTTGACTACCTGACTGACTGCTTGACTGACTAACTGACTGGACAGGACTGACCGACTGACTGACTGACAGACTGACTGAATAAGGATGACTGACAGACTGACTGAATAAGGCTGACTGACTGACTGACTTACAGACTGACTGAATAAGGCTGACCGACTGACTGACTGCCTGACTGACTGACTGACTGAATGACTGACTGACTGACTGACCGAGACTGACTGACTGACTGACTGAGACTGGACTGGACTGACTGACTGACTGACTGACTGAGACTGACTGACTGCTTTAGTGTCTAACTGACTGCACAGGACTGACCGACTGACTGCCTGACTGACTGACTGACTGAATGACTGACTGACTGAGACTAAATGACTGACTGCTTGACTGACTGGTTGAAGGACTAACTGACTGACTGAGTGACTGACTGACTGGACTGACTGACTGAGACTGAATGACTGAGTGCTTGACTGATTGACTGTCAGACTGACTGACTGACTTCGCAAAAGGGAAAAATAAAAAAAAAAGAATTATAAAATTAGAAAAAAATATTTGCATTTAAGATTTCCTTTCCGGCTGGGATTTGAACCCAGGGCGACACTCATGGAAGCCCATCGCTCTCGCCAATATACTATCGGATCTCTGTTGATCGGTGTCTTAATTATAATAAAAACAAAAAATGCACCTTAGTAATTATTGATCTAAAATCTTTGAAATCTAAAGGTCGAATGATTAAACTGACTCAGAATTTTCTTCCGTACATAAATAATCCATATTTGCAAAAGAAAGAAATTGAAAAAAAAAAGAATCTTCAAATTAGAAGAGAAATATATACATGGAAGATTTTCGTTCCGGCCGGGACTCGAACCCAGTACCACGCGCTTGGAACCCAACGGTCTAGCCATTAGGCTATCGGAGCTCTGTCGATGGAAGTCTTAAATATAATAAAAACAAAAAATGCACCTTGGTAATTATTGATTCAAACACTTTGAAATTTACAGGTCGAATAATTAAACTGACTCAGAATTTTTCTCCCTACATTAATAATCAATATTCGCAAAAGAGAAAAATTAAAAAAAAAAGAAGAAGAAATTTCAAATTAGAAACTAAAAGTATACATTGAAGACTTTCGTTCAGGCTGGGACTCGAACCCAGGGCCACTCGCTTGGAAGCCTAACACTCTAGCCATTAGTCTATGGGAGCTCTGTCGGTAGGAGTTTTAAATATAATAAAAACAAAAAATGCACCTTGGTAATTGTTTATTTAAACACTTTGAAATCTTCGTGTCGAAAAATTAAACTGACTCAGAATTTTCTTCCCTACATAAATAATCAATAATTGCAAAGGAAAGAAATTGAAAAAAAAAAGAATTTTCAAATTAGAAAAGAAATATATACATTGGAGATATTCGCTCCGGCTGGGACTCGAACCCAGGCCACTCGCTTGGAAGACCAGCGGTCTAGCCATTAGGCTATCGGAGTTCTGTCGAGCGGAGTCTTACTGCCTGACTGATACTGCCTGACTGACAGACTGACTCACTCACTGACTGATACTGACTGACTGACTCACTGACTGACCGAGACTGACTGACTAACTGCCTGACTGACTGAGACTGGACTGACTGACTGACTGACTGACTGACTAACTGACTGACTGAGACTGACTGACTGACTGCTTGACTCTCTGACTGGCTATTTCACTGACTGACTGAATGACTAAATGACTGACTGACACTGACTGACTGACTGCTTGACTGCCTGACTGACTGCTTGACTGACTAACTGACTGGACAGGACTGACCGACTGACTGACTGACAGACTGACTGAATAAGGATGACTGACAGACTGACTGAATAAGGCTGACTGACTGACTGACTGACAGACTGACTGAATAAGGCTGACCGACTGACTGACTGCCTGACTGACTGACTGACTGAATGACTGACTGACTGACTGACCGAGACTGACTGACTGACTGACTGAGACTGGACTGGACTGACTGACTGACTGACTGACTGAGACTGACTGACTGCTTTAGTGACTAACTGACTGCACAGGACTGACCGACTGACTGACTGACTGACTGCCTGACTGACTGACTGACTGAATGACTGACTGACTGAGACTAAATGACTGACTGCTTGACTGACTGGCAGAAGGACTAACTGACTGACTGAGTGACTGACTGACTGGACTGACTGACTGAGACTGAATGACTGAGTGCTTGACTGATTGACTGTCAGACTGACTGACTGACTTCGCAAAAGGGAAAAATAAAAAAAAAGAATTATAAAATTAGAAAAAAATATTTGCATTTAAGATTTCCTTGCCGGCTGGGATTTGAACCCAGGGCGACACTCATGGAAGCCCAACGCTCTCGCCAATATACTATCGGATCTCTGTTGATCGGTGTCTTAATTATAATAAAAACAAAAAATGCACCTTAGTAATTATTGATCTAAAATCTTTGAAATCTAAAGGTCGAATGATTAAACTGACTCAGAATTTTCTTCCGTACATAAATAATCCATATTTGCAAAAGAAAGAAATTGAAAAAAAAAAGAATCTTCAAATTAGAAGAGAAATATATACATGGAAGATTTTCGTTCCGGCCGGGGCTCGAACCCAGTACCACGCGGTTGGAACCCAACGGTCTAGCCATTAGGCTATCGGAGCTCTGTCGATGGAAGTCTTAAATATAATAAAAACAAAAAATGCACCTTGGTAATTATTGATTCAAACACTTTGAAATTTACAGGTCGAATAATTAAACTGACTCAGAATTTTTCTCCCTACATAAATAATCAATATTCGCAAAAGAGAAAAATTAAAAAAAAAAAGAAGAAGAAATTTCAAATTAGAAACTAAAAGTATACATTGAAGATTTTCGTTCAGGCTGGGACTCGAACCCAGGGCCACTCGCTTGGAAGCCTAACACTCTAGCCATTAGTCTATGGGAGCTCTGTAGGTGGGAGTTTTAAATATAATAAAAACAAAAAATGCACCTTGGTAATTGTTTATTTAAACACTTTGAAATCTTCGTGTCGAAAAATTAAACTGACTCAGAATTTTCTTCCCTACATAAATAATCAATAATTGCAAAGGAAAGAAATTGAGAAAAAAAAGGAATTTTCAAATTAGAAAAGAAATATATACATTGAAGATATTCGCTCCGGCTGGGACTCGAACCCAGGCCACTCGCTTGGAAGACCAGCGGTCTAGCCATTAGGCTATCGGAGTTCTGTCGAGCGGAGTCTTACTGCCTGACTGATACTGCCTGACTGACAGACTGACTCACTGACTGACTGATACTGACTGACCTACTCACTGACTGACCGAGACTGACTGACTAACTGCCTGACTGACTGAGACTGGACTGACTGACTGACTGACTGACTGACTGACTAACTGACTGACTGAGACTGACTGACTGACTGCTTGACTCTCTGACTGGCTGAATGACTAAATGACTGACTGACACTGACTGACTGACTGCTTGACTACCTGACTGACGGCTTGACTGACTAACTGACTGGACAGGACTGACCGACTGACTGACTGACAGACTGACTGAATAAGGATGACTGACAGACTGACTGAATAAGGCTGACTGACTGACTGACTGACAGACTGACTGAATAAGGCTGACCGACTGACTGACTGCCTGACTGACTGACTGACTGAATGACTGACTGACTGACTGACCGAGACTGACTGACTGACTGACTGAGACTGGACTGGACTGACTGACTGACTGACTGACTGAGACTGACTGACTGCTTTAGTGACTAACTGACTGCACAGGACTGACCGACTGACTGACTGCCTGACTGACTGACTGACTGAATGACTGACTGACTGAGACTAAATGACTGACTGCTTGACTGACTGGCTGAAGGACTAACTGACTGACTGAGTGACTGACTGACTGGACTGACTGACTGAGACTGAATGACTGAGTGCTTGACTGATTGACTGTCAGACTGACTGACTGACTTCGCAAAAGGGAAAAATAAAAGAAAAGAATTATAAAATTAGAAAAAAATATTTGCATTTAAGATTTCCTTTCCGGCCGGGACTCGAACCCAGTACCACGCGCTAGGAACTCAACGGTCTAGCCATTAGGCTATCGGAGCTCTGTCGATGGAAGTCTTAAATATAATAAAAACAAAAAATGCACCTTGGTAATTATTGATTCAAACACTTTGAAATTTACAGGTCGAATAATTAAACTAACTCAGAATTTTTTTCCCTACATAAATAATCAATATTCGCAAAAGAAAAAAATTAAAAAAAAAAAGAAGAAGAAATTTCAAATTAGAAACTAAAAGTATACATTGAAGATTTTCGTTCAGGCTGGGACTCGAACCCAGGGCCACTCGCTTGGAAGCCTAACACTCTAGCCATTAGTCTATGGGAGCTCTGTCGTTGGGAGTTTTAAATATAATAAAAACAAAAAATGCACCTTGGTAATTGTTTATTTAAACACTTTGAAATCTTCGTGTCGAAAAATTAAACTGACTCAGAATTTTCTTCCCTACATAAATAATCAATAATTGCAAAGGAAAGAAATTGAAAAAAAAAAGAATTTTCAAATTAGAAAAGAAATATATACATTGAAGATATTCGCTCCGGCTGGGACTCGAACCCAGGCCACTCGCTTGGAAGACCACCGGTCTAGCCATTAGGCTATCGGAGTTCTGTCGAGCGGAGTCTTACTGCCTGACTGATACTGCCTGACTGACAGACTGACTCACTGACTGACTGATACTGACTGACTGACTCACTGACTGACCGAGACTGACTGACTAACTGCCTGACTGACTGAGACTGGACTGACTGACTGACTGACTGACTGACTGACTGACTGACTGACTAACTGACTGACTGAGACTGACTGACTGACTGCTTGACTCTCTGACTGGCTATTTCACTGACTGACTGAATGACTAAATGACTGACTGACACTGACTGACTGACTGCTTGACTACCTGACTGACTGCTTGACTGACTAACTGACTGGACAGGACTGACCGACTGACTGACTGACAGACTGACTGAATAAGGATGACTGACAGACTGACTGAATAAGGCTGACTGACTGACTGACTGACAGACTGACTGAATAAGGCTGACCGACTGACTGACTGCCTGACTGACTGACTGACTGAATGACTGACTGACTGACTGACCGAGACTGACTGACTGACTGACTGAGACTGGACTGGACTGACTGACTGACTGACTGCCTGAGACTGACTGACTGCTTTAGTGACTAACTGACTGCACAGGACTGACCGACTGACTGACTGACTGACTGACTGCCTGACTGACTGACTGACTGAATGACTGACTGACTGAGACTACCTGACTGACTGCTTGACTGACTGGCTGAAGGACTAACTGACTGACTGAGTGACTGACTGACTGGACTGACTGACTGAGACTGAATGACTGAGTGCTTGACTGATTGACTGTCAGACTGACTGACTGACTTCGCAAAAGGGAAAAATAAAAGAAAAGAATTATAAAATTAGAAAAAAATATTTGCATTTAAGATTTCCTTTCCGGCCGGGACTCGAACCCAGTACCACGCGCTAGGAACTCAACGGTCTAGCCATTAGGCTATCGGAGCTCTGTCGATGGAAGTCTTAAATATAATAAAAACAAAAAATGCACCTTGGTAATTATTGATTCAAACACTTTGAAATTTACAGGTCGAATAATTAAACTAACTCAGAATTTTTTTCCCTACATAAATAATCAATATTCGCAAAAGAAAAAAATTAAAAAAAAAAAGAAGAAGAAATTTCAAATTAGAAACTAAAAGTATACATTGAAGATTTTCGTTCAGGCTGGGACTCGAACCCAGGGCCACTCGCTTGGAAGCCTAACACTCTAGCCATTAGTCTATGGGAGCTCTGTCGTTGGGAGTTTTAAATATAATAAAAACAAAAAATGCACCTTGGTAATTGTTTATTTAAACACTTTGAAATCTTCGTGTCGAAAAATTAAACTGACTCAGAATTTTCTTCCCTACATAAATAATCAATAATTGCAAAGGAAAGAAATTGAAAAAAAAAAGAATTTTCAAATTAGAAAAGAAATATATACATTGAAGATATTCGCTCCGGCTGGGACTCGAACCCAGGCCACTCGCTTGGAAGACCAGCGGTCTAGCCATTAGGCTATCGGAGTTCTGTCGAGCGGAGTCTTACTGCCTGACTGATACTGCCTGACTGACAGACTGACTCACTGACTGACTGATACTGACTGACTGACTCACTGACTGACCGAGACTGACTGACTAACTGCCTGACTGACTGAGACTGGACTGACTGACTGACTGACTGACTGACTGACTGACTGACTGACTAACTGACTGACTGAGACTGACTGACTGACTGCTTGACTCTCTGACTGGCTATTTCACTGACTGACTGAATGACTAAATGACTGACTGACACTGACTGACTGACTGCTTGACTACCTGACTGACTGCTTGACTGACTAACTGACTGGACAGGACTGACCGACTGACTGACTGACAGACTGACTGAATAAGGATGACTGACAGACTGACTGAATAAGGCTGACTGACTGACTGACTGAGAGACTGACTGAATAAGGCTGACCGACTGACTGACTGCCTGAATGACTGACTGACTGAATGACTGACTGACTGACTGACCGAGACTGACTGACTGACTGACTGAGACTGGACTGGACTGACTGACTGACTGACTGCCTGAGACTGACTGACTGCTTTAGTGACTAACTGACTGCACAGGACTGACCGACTGACTGACTGACTGACTGACTGCCTGACTGACTGACTGACTGAATGACTGACTGACTGAGACTACATGACTGACTGCTTGACTGACTGGCTGAAGGACTAACTGACTGACTGAGTGACTGACTGACTGGACTGACTGACTGAGACTGAATGACTGAGTGCTTGACTGATTGACTGTCAGACTGACTGACTGACTTCGCAAAAGGGAAAAATAAAAAAAAAAGAATTATAAAATTAGAAAAAAATATTTGCATTTAAGATTTCCTTTCCGGCCGGGACTCGAACCCAGTTCCACGCGCTTGGAACCCAACGGTCTAGCCATTAGGCTATCGGAGCTCTGTCGATGGAAGTCTTAAATATAATAAAAACAAAAAATGCACCTTGGTAATTATTGATTCAAACACTTTGAAATTTACAGGTCGAATAATTAAACTGACTCAGAATTTTTTTCCCTACATAAATAATCAATACTCGCAAAAGAGAAAAATTAAAAAAAAAAGAAGAAGAAATTTCAAATTAGAAACTAAAAGTATACATTGAAGATTTTCGTTCAGGCTGGGACTCGAACCCAGGGCCACTCGCTTGGAAACCTAACACTCTAGCCATTAGTCTATGGGAGCTCTGTCGGTGGGAGTTTTAAATATAATAAAAACAAAAAATGCACCATGGTAATTGTTTATTTAAACACTTTGAAATCTTCGTGTCGAAAAATTAAACGGACTCAGAATTTTCTTCCCTACATAAATAATCAATAATTGCAAAGGAAAGAAATTGAAAAAAAAAAAAGAATTTTCAAATTAGAAAAGAAATATATACATTGAAGATATTCGCTCCGGCTGGGACTCGAACCCAGGCCACTCGCTTGGAAGACCAGCGGTCTAGCCATTAGGCTATCGGAGTTCTGTCGAGCGGAGTCTTACGGCCTGACTGATACTGCCTGACTGACAGACTGACTCACTGACTGACTGATACTGACTGACTGACTCACTGACTGACCGAGACTGACTGACTAACTGCCTGACTGACTGAGACTGGACTGACTGACTGACTGACTGACTGACTGACTAACTGACTGACTGAGACTGACTGACTGACTGCTTGACTCTCTGACTATCTGAATGACTAAATGACTGACTGACACTGACAGACTGACTGCTTGACTACCTGACTGACGGCTTGACTGACTAACTGACTGGACAGGACTGACCGACTGACTGACTGACAGACTGACTGAATAAGGATGACTGACAGACTGACTGAATAAGGCTGACTGACTGACTGACTGACAGACTGACTGAATAAGGCTGACAGACTGACTCACTGACTGACTGATACTGACTGACTGACTCACTGACTGACCGAGACTGACTGACTAACTGCCTGACTGACTGAGACTGGACTGACTGACTGACTGACTGACTGACTGACTAACTGACTGACTGAGACTGACTGACTGACTGCTTGACTCTCTGACTGGCTATTTCACTGACTGACTGAATGACTAAATGACTGACTGACACTGACTGACTGACTGCTTGACTACCTGACTGACTGCTTGACTGACTAACTGACTGGACAGGACTGACCGACTGACTGACTGACAGACTGACTGAATAAGGATGACTGACAGACTGACTGAATAAGGCTGACTGACTGACTGACTGACAGACTGACTGAATAAGGCTGACCGACTGACTGACTGCCTGACTGACTGACTGACTGAATGACTGACTGACTGACTGACCGAGACTGACTGACTGACTGACTGAGACTGGACTGGACTGACTGACCGACTGACTGACTGAGACTGACTGACTGCTTTAGTGTCTAACTGACTGCACAGGACTGACCGACTGACTGCCTGACTGACTGACTGACTGAATGACTGACTGACTGAGACTAAATGACTGACTGCTTGACTGACTGGTTGAAGGACTAACTGACTGACTGAGTGACTGACTGACTGGACTGACTGACTGAGACTGAATGACTGAGTGCTTGACTGATTGACTGTCAGACTGACTGACTGACTTCGCAAAAGGGAAAAATAAAAAAAAAAGAATTATAAAATTAGAAAAAATATTTGCATTTAAGATTTCCTTTCCGGCTGGGATTTGAACCCAGGGTGACACTCATGGAAGCCCAACGCTCTCGCCAATATACTATCGGATCTCTGTTGATCGGTGTCTTAATTATAATAAAAACAAAAAATGCAGCTTAGTAATTATTGATCTAAAATCTTTGAAATCTAAAGGTCGAATGATTAAACTGACTCAGAATTTTCTTCCGTACATAAATAATCCATATTTGCAAAAGAAAGAAATTGAAAAATAAAAGAATCTTCAAATTAGAAGAGAAATATATACATGGAAGATTTTCGTTCCGGCCGGGACTCGAACCCAGTACCACGCGCTTGGAACCCAACGGTCTAGCCATTAGGCTATCGGAGCTCTGTCGATGGAAGTCTTAAATATAATAAAAACAAAAATTGCACCTTGGTAATTATTGATTCAAACACTTTGAAATTTACAGGTCGAATAATTAAACTGACTCAGAATTTTTCTCCCTACATAAATAATCAATATTCGCAAAAGAGAAAAATTAAAAAAAAAAGAAGAAGAAATTTCAAATTAGAAACTAAAAGTATACATTGAAGATTTTCGTTCGGGCTGGGACTCGAACCCAGGGCCACTCGCTTGGAAGCCTAACACTCTAGCCATTAGTCTATGGGAGCTCTGTCGGTGGGAGTTTTAAATATAATAAAAACAAAAAATGCACCTTGGTAATTGTTTATTTAAACACTTTGAAATCTTCGTGTCGAAAAATTAAACTGACTCAGAATTTTCTTCCCTACATAAATAATCAATAATTGCAAAGGAAAGAAATTGAAAAAAAAAAAGAATTTTCAAATTAGAAAAGAAATATATACATTGAAGATATTCGCTCCGGCTGGGACTCGAACCCAGGCCACTCGCTTGGAAGACCAGCGGTCTAGCCATTAGGCTATCGGAGTTCTGTCGAACGGAGTCTTACTGCCTGACTGATACTGCCTGACTGACAGACTGACTCACTGACTGACTGATACTGACTGACTGACTCACTGACTGACCGAGACTGACTGACTAACTGCCTGACTGACTGAGACTGGACTGACTGACTGACTGACTGACTGACTGACTAACTGACTGACTGAGACTGACTGACTGACTGCTTGACTCTCTGACTGGCTATTTCACTGACTGCCTGAATGACTAAATGACTGACTGACACTGACTGACTGACTGCTTGACTACCTGACTGACTGCTTGACTGACTAACTGACTGGACAGGACTGACCGACTGACTGACTGACAGACTGACTGAATAAGGATGACTGACAGACTGACTGAATAAGGCTGACTGACTGACTGACTGACAGACTGACTGAATAAGGCTGACCGACTGACTGACTGCCTGACTGACTGACTGACTGAATGACTGACTAACTGACTGACCGAGACTGACTGACTGAGACTGGACTGGACTGACTGACTGACTGACTGACTGAGACTGACTGACTGCTTTAGTGACTAACTGACTGCACAGGACTGACCGACTGACTGACTGACTGACTGCCTGACTGACTGACTGACTGAATGACTGACTGACTGAGACTAAATTACTGACTGCTTGACTGACTGGCTGAAGGACTAACTGACTGACTGAGTGACTGACTGACTGAGACTGAATGACTGAGTGCTTGACTGATTGACTGTCAGACTGACTGACTGACTTCGCAAAAGGGAAAAATAAAAGAAAAGAATTATAAAATTAGAAAAAAAATATTTGCATTTAAGATTTCCTTTCCGGCCGGGACTCGAACCCAGTACCACGCGCTAGGAACCCAACGGTCTAGCCATTAGGCTATCGGAGCTCTGTCGATGGAAGTCTTAAATATAATAAAAACAAAAAATGCACCTTGGTAATTATTGATTCAAACACTTTGAAATTTACAGGTCGAATAATTAAACTGACTCAGAATTTTTCTCCCTACATAAATAATCAATATTCGCAAAAGAGAAAAATTAAAAAAAAAAGAAGAAGAAATTTCAAATTAGAAACTAAAAGTATACATTGAAGATTTTCGATCAGGCTGGGACTCGAACCCAGGGCCACTCGCTTGGAAGCCTAACACTCTAGCCATTAGTCCATGGGAGCTCTGTCGGTGGGAGTTTTAAATATAATAAAAACAAAAAATGCACCTTGGTAATTGTTTATTTAAACACTTTGAAATCTTCGTGTCGAAAAATTAAACGGACTCAGAATTTTCTTCCCTACATAAATAATCAATAATTGCAAAGGAAAGAAATTGAAAAAAAAAAGAATTTTCAAATTAGAAAAGAAATATATACATTGAAGATATTCGCTCCGGCTGGGACTCGAACCCAGGCCACTCGCTTGGAAGACCAGCGGTCTAGCCATTAGGCTATCGGAGTTCTGTCGAGCGGAGTCTTACTGCCTGACTGATACTGCCTGACTGACAGACTGACTCACTGACTGACTGATACTGACTGACTGACTCACTGACTGACCGAGACTGACTGACTAACTGCCTGACTGACTGAGACTGGACTGACTGACTGACTGACTGACTGACTGACTAACTGACTGACTGAGACTGACTGACTGACTGCTTGACTCTCTGACTGGCTTTTTCACTGACTGACTGAATGACTAAATGACTCACTGACACTGACTGACTGACTGCTTGACTACCTGACTGACTGCTTGACTGACTAACTGACTGGACAGGACTGACCGACTGACTGACTGACAGACTGACTGAATAAGGATGACTGACAGACTGACTGAATAAGGCTGACTGACTGACTGACTGACAGACTGACCGAGACTGACTGACTGACCGACTGACTGAGACTGGACTGGACTGACTGACTGACTGACTGAGACTGACTGACTGCTTTAGTGACTAACTGACTGCACAGGACTGACCGACTGACTGACTGACTGACTGCCTGACTGACTGACTGACTGAATGACTGACTGACTGAGACTAAATGACTGACTGCTTGACTGACTGGCTGAAGGACTAACTGACTGACTGAGTGACTGACTGACTGGACTGACTGACTGAGACTGAATGACTGAGTGCTTGACTGATTGACTGTCAGACTGACTGACTGACTTCGCAAAAGGGAAAAATAAAAGAAAAGAATTATAAAATTAGAAAAAAATATTTGCATTTAAGATTTCCTTTCCGGCCGGGACTCGAACCCAGTACCACGCGCTAGGAACCCAACGGTCTAGCCATTAGGCTATCGGAGCTCTGTCGATGGAAGTCTTAAATATAATAAAAACAAAAAATGCACCTTGGTAATTATTGATTCAAACACTTTGAAATTTACAGGTCGAATAATTAAACTGACTCAGAATTTTTCTCCCTACATAAATAATCAATATTCGCAAAAGAGAAAAATTAAAAAAAAAAGAAGAAGAAATTTCAAATTAGAAACTAAAAGTATACATTGAAGATTTTCGTTCAGGCTGGGACTCGAACCCAGGGCCACTCGCTTGGAAGCCTAACACTCTAGCCATTAGTCTATGGGAGCTCTGTCGGGGGGAGTTTTAAATATAATAAAAACAAAAAATGCACCTTGGTAATTGTTTATTTAAACACTTTGAAATCTTCGTGTCGAAAAATTAAACGGACTCAGAATTTTCTTCCCTACATAAATAATCAATAATTGCAAAGGAAAGAAATTGAAAAAAAAAAGAATTTTCAAATTAGAAAAGAAATATATACATTGAAGATATTCGCTCCGGCTGGGACTCGAACCCAGGCCACTCGCTTGGAAGACCAGCGGTCTAGCCATTAGGCTATCGGAGTTCTATCGAGCGGAGTCTTACTGCCTGACTGATACTGCCTGACTGAAAGACTGACTCACTGACTGACTGATACTGACTGACTGACTCACTGACTGACCGAGACTGACTGACTAACTGCCTGACTGACTGAGACTGGACTGACTGACTGACTGACTGACTGACTGACTGACTGACTAACTGACTGACTGAGACTGACTGACTGACTGCTTGACTCTCTGACTGGCTATTTCACTGACTGACTGAATGACTAAATGACTGACTGACACTGACTGACTGACTGCTTGACTACCTGACTGACTGCTTGACTGACTAACTGACTGGATAGGACTGACCGACTGACTGACTGACAGACTGACTGAATAAGGATGACTGACAGACTGACTGAATAAGGCTGACTGACTGACTGACAGACTGACTGAATAAGGCTGACCGACTGACTGACTGCCTGACTGACTGACTGACTGAATGACTGACTGACTGACTGACCGAGACTGCTGACTGACTGACTGAGACTGGACTGGACTGACTGACTGACTGACTGAGACTGACTGACTGCTTTAGTGACTAACTGACTGCACAGGACTGACCGACTGACTGACTGACTGACTGCCTGACTGACTGACTGAATGACTGACTGACTGAGACTAAATGACTGACTGCTTGACTGACTGGCTGAAGGACTAACTGACTGACTGAGTGACTGACTGACTGGACTGACTGACTGAGACTGAATGACTGAGTGCTTGACTGATTGACTGTCAGACTGACTGACTGACTTCGCAAAAGGGAAAAATAAAAAAAAAAGAATTATAAAATTAGAAAAAAATATTTGCATTTAAGATTTCCTTTCCGGCTGGGATTTGAACCCAGGGCGACACTCATGGAAGCCCAACGCTCTCGCCAATATACTATCGGATCTCTGTTGATCGGTGTCTTAATTATAATAAAAACAAAAAATGCACCTTAGTAATTATTGATCTAAAACCTTTGAAATCTAAAGGTCGAATGATTAAACTGACTCAGAATTTTCTTCCGTACATAAATAATCCATATTTGCAAAAGAAAGAAATTGAAAAAAAAAGAATCTTCAAATTAGAAGAGAAATATATACATGGAAGATTTTCGTTCCGGCCGGGACTCGAACCCAGTACCACGCGCTTGGAACCCAACGGTCTAGCCATTAGGCTATCGGAGCTCTGTCGATGGAAGTCTTAAATATAATAAAAACAAAAAATGCACCTTGGTAATTATTGATTCAAACACTTTGAAATTTACAGGTCGAATAATTAAACTGACTCAGAATTTTTCTCCCTACATAAATAATCAATATTCGCAAAAGAGAAAAATTAAAAAAAAAAAAGAAGAAGAAATTTCAAATTAGAAACTAAAGTATACATTGAAGATTTTCGTTCAGGCTGGGACTCGAACCCAGTACCACGCGCTTGGAACCCAACGGTCTAGCCATTAGTCTATGGGAGCTCTGTCGGTGGGAGTTTTAAATATAATAAAAACAAAAAATGCACCTTTCTAATTGTTTATTTAAACACTTTGAAATCTTCGTGTCGAAAAATTAAACTGACTCAGAATTTTCTTCCCTACATAAATAATCAATAATTGCAAAGGAAAGAAATTGAAAAAAAAAAGAATTTTCAAATTAGAAAAGAAATATATACATTGAAGATATTCGCTCCGGCTGGGACTCGAACCCAGGCCACTCGCTTGGAAGACCAGCGGTCTAGCCATTAGGCTATCGAAGTTCTGTCGAGCGGAGTCTTACTGCCTGACTGATACTGCCTGACTGACAGACTGACTCACTGACTGACTGATACTGACTGACTGACTCACTGACTGACCGAGACTGACTGACTAACTGCCTGACTGACTGAGACTGGACTGACTGACTGACTGACTGACTAACTGACTGACTGAGACTGACTGACTGACTGCTTGACTCTCTGACTGGCTATTTCACTGACTGACTGAATGACTAAATGACTGACTGACACTGACTGACTGACTGCTTGACTACCTGACTGACTGCTTGACTGACTAACTGACTGGACAGGACTGACCGACTGACTGACTGACAGACTGACTGAATAAGGATGACTGACAGACTGACTGAATAAGGCTGACTGACTGACTGACTGACAGACTGACTGAATAAGGCTGACCGACTGACTGACTGCATGACTGACTGACTGACTGAATGACTGACAGACTGACTGACCGAGACTGACTGACTGACTGACTGAGACTGGACTGGACTGACTGACTGACTGACTGACTGAGACTGACTGACTGCTTTAGTGACTAACTGACTGCACAGGACTGACCGACTGACTGAATAAGGCTGACTGACTGACTGACTGACAGACTGACTGAATAAGTCTGACCGACTGACTGACTGCCTGACTGACTGACTGACTGAATGACTGACTGACTGACTGACTGACTGACTGAGACTGGACTGGACTGACTGAATGACTGACTGACTGCTTTAGTGACTAACTGACTGCACAGGACTGACCGACTGACTGACTGACTGACTGTCTGACTGACCGACTGACTGACTGACTGACTGTCTGACTGACTGACTGACTGAATGACTGACTGACTGAGACTAAATGACTGACTGAGTGACTGACTGACTGAGACTGAATGACTGAGTGCTTGACTGATTGACTGTCAGACTGACTGACTGACTTCGCAAAAGGGAAAAAGAAAAAAAAAGAATTATAAAATTAGAAAAAAATATTTGCATTTAAGATTTCCTTTCCGGCTGGGATTTGAACCCAGGGCGACACTCTTGGAAGCCCAACGCTCTCGCCAATATACTATCGGATCTCTGTTGATCGGTGTCTTAATTATAATAAAAACAAAAAATGCACCTTAGTAATTATTGATCTAAAACCTTTGAAATCTAAAGGTCGAATGATTAAACTGACTCAGAATTTTCTTCCGTACATAAATAATCCATATTTGCAAAAGAAAGAAATTGAAAAAAAAAGAATCTTCAAATTAGAAGAGAAATATATACATGGAAGATTTTCGTTCCGGCCGGGACTCGAACCCAGTACCACGCGCTTGGAACCCAACGGTCTAGCCATTAGGCTATCGGAGCTCTGTCGATGGAAGTCTTAAATATAATAAAAACAAAAAATGCACCTTGGTAATTATTGATTCAAACACTTTGAAATTTACAGGTCGAATAATTAAACTGACTCAGAATTTTTCTCCCTACATAAATAATCAATATTCGCAAAAGAGAAAAATTAAAAAAAAAAAAAGAAGAAGAAATTTCAAATTAGAAACTAAAGTATACATTGAAGATTTTCGTTCAGGCTGGGACTCGAACCCAGTACCACGCGCTTGGAAGCCTAACACTCTAGCCATTAGTCCATGGGAGCTCTGTCGGTGGGAGTTTTAAATATAATAAAAACAAAAAATGCACCTTGGTAATTGTTTATTTAAACACTTTGAAATCTTCGTGTCGAAAAATTAAACGGACTCAGAATTTTCTTCCCTACATAAATAATCAATAATTGCAAAGGAAAGAAATTGAAAAAAAAAAGAATTTTCAAATTAGAAAAGAAATATATACATTGAAGATATTCGCTCCGGCTGGGACTCGAACCCAGGCCACTCGCTTGGAAGACCAGCGGTCTAGCCATTAGGCTATCGGAGTTCTGTCGAGCGGAGTCTTACTGCCTGACTGATACTGCCTGACTGACAGACTGACTCACTGACTGACTGATACTGACTGACTGACTCACTGACTGACCGAGACTGACTGACTAACTGCCTGACTGACTGAGACTGGACTGACTGACTGACTGACTGACTGACTGACTAACTGACTGACTGAGACTGACTGACTGACTGCTTGACTCTCTGACTGGCTTTTTCACTGACTGACTGAATGACTAAATGACTCACTGACACTGACTGACTGACTGCTTGACTACCTGACTGACTGCTTGACTGACTAACTGACTGGACAGGACTGACCGACTGACTGACTGACAGACTGACTGAATAAGGATGACTGACAGACTGACTGAATAAGGCTGACTGACTGACTGACTGACAGACTGACCGAGACTGACTGACTGACCGACTGACTGAGACTGGACTGGACTGACTGACTGACTGACTGAGACTGACTGACTGCTTTAGTGACTAACTGACTGCACAGGACTGACCGACTGACTGACTGACTGACTGCCTGACTGACTGACTGACTGAATGACTGACTGACTGAGACTAAATGACTGACTGCTTGACTGACTGGCTGAAGGACTAACTGACTGACTGAGTGACTGACTGACTGGACTGACTGACTGAGACTGAATGACTGAGTGCTTGACTGATTGACTGTCAGACTGACTGACTGACTTCGCAAAAGGGAAAAATAAAAGAAAAGAATTATAAAATTAGAAAAAAATATTTGCATTTAAGATTTCCTTTCCGGCCGGGACTCGAACCCAGTACCACGCGCTAGGAACCCAACGGTCTAGCCATTAGGCTATCGGAGCTCTGTCGATGGAAGTCTTAAATATAATAAAAACAAAAAATGCACCTTGGTAATTATTGATTCAAACACTTTGAAATTTACAGGTCGAATAATTAAACTGACTCAGAATTTTTCTCCCTACATAAATAATCAATATTCGCAAAAGAGAAAAATTAAAAAAAAAAGAAGAAGAAATTTCAAATTAGAAACTAAAAGTATACATTGAAGATTTTCGTTCAGGCTGGGACTCGAACCCAGGGCCACTCGCTTGGAAGCCTAACACTCTAGCCATTAGTCTATGGGAGCTCTGTCGGGGGGAGTTTTAAATATAATAAAAACAAAATATGCACCTTGGTAATTGTTTATTTAAACACTTTGAAATCTTCGTGTCGAAAAATTAAACGGACTCAGAATTTTCTTCCCTACATAAATAATCAATAATTGCAAAGGAAAGAAATTGAAAAAAAAAAGAATTTTCAAATTAGAAAAGAAATATATACATTGAAGATATTCGCTCCGGCTGGGACTCGAACCCAGGCCACTCGCTTGGAAGACCAGCGGTCTAGCCATTAGGCTATCGGAGTTCTATCGAGCGGAGTCTTACTGCCTGACTGATACTGCCTGACTGAAAGACTGACTCACTGACTGACTGATACTGACTGACTGACTCACTGACTGACCGAGACTGACTGACTAACTGCCTGACTGACTGAGACTGGACTGACTGACTGACTGACTGACTGACTGACTGACTGACTAACTGACTGACTGAGACTGACTGACTGACTGCTTGACTCTCTGACTGGCTATTTCACTGACTGACTGAATGACTAAATGACTGACTGACACTGACTGACTGACTGCTTGACTGACTAACTGACTGGATAGGACTGACCGACTGACTGACTGACAGACTGACTGAATAAGGATGACTGACAGACTGACTGAATAAGGCTGACTGACTGACTGACAGACTGACTGAATAAGGCTGACCGACTGACTGACTGCCTGACTGACTGACTGACTGAATGACTGACTGACTGACTGACCGAGACTGCTGACTGACTGACTGAGACTGGACTGGACTGACTGACTGACTGACTGAGACTGACTGACTGCTTTAGTGACTAACTGACTGCACAGGACTGACCGACTGACTGACTGACTGACTGCCTGACTGACTGACTGAATGACTGACTGACTGAGACTAAATGACTGACTGCTTGACTGACTGGCTGAAGGACTAACTGACTGACTGAGTGACTGACTGACTGGACTGACTGACTGAGACTGAATGACTGAGTGCTTGACTGATTGACTGTCAGACTGACTGACTGACTTCGCAAAAGGGAAAAATAAAAAAAAAAGAATTATAAAATTAGAAAAAAATATTTGCATTTAAGATTTCCTTTCCGGCTGGGATTTGAACCCAGGGCGACACTCATGGAAGCCCAACGCTCTCGCCAATATACTATCGGATCTCTGTTGATCGGTGTCTTAATTATAATAAAAACAAAAAATGCACCTTAGTAATTATTGATCTAAAACCTTTGAAATCTAAAGGTCGAATGATTAAACTGACTCAGAATTTTCTTCCGTACATAAATAATCCATATTTGCAAAAGAAAGAAATTGAAAAAAAAAGAATCTTCAAATTAGAAGAGAAATATATACATGGAAGATTTTCGTTCCGGCCGGGACTCGAACCCAGTACCACGCGCTTGGAACCCAACGGTCTAGCCATTAGGCTATCGGAGCTCTGTCGATGGAAGTCTTAAATATAATAAAAACAAAAAATGCACCTTGGTAATTATTGATTCAAACACTTTGAAATTTACAGGTCGAATAATTAAACTGACTCAGAATTTTTCTCCCTACATAAATAATCAATATTCGCAAAAGAGAAAAATTAAAAAAAAAAGAAGAAGAAATTTCAAATTAGAAACTAAAGTATACATTGAAGATTTTCGTTCAGGCTGGGACTCGAACCCAGTACCACGCGCTTGGAACCCAACGGTCTAGCCATTAGTCTATGGGAGCTCTGTCGGTGGGAGTTTTAAATATAATAAAAACAAAAAATGCACCTTTCTAATTGTTTATTTAAACACTTTGAAATCTTCGTGTCGAAAAATTAAACTGACTCAGAATTTTCTTCCCTACATAAATAATCAATAATTGCAAAGGAAAGAAATTGAAAAAAAAAAAGAATTTCAAATTAGAAAAGAAATATATACATTGAAGATATTCGCTCCGGCTGGGACTCGAACCCAGGCCACTCGCTTGGAAGACCAGCGGTCTAGCCATTAGGCTATCGGAGTTCTGTCGAGCGGAGTCTTACTGCCTGACTGATACTGCCTGACTGACAGACTGACTCACTGACTGACTGATACTGACTGACTGACTCACTGACTGACCGAGACTGACTGACTAACTGCCTGACTGACTGAGACTGGACTGACTGACTGACTGACTGACTGACTGACTAACTGACTGACTGAGACTGACTGACTGACTGCTTGACTCTCTGACTGGCTATTTCACTGACTGACTGAATGACTAAATGACTGACAGACACTGACTGACTGACTGCTTGACTACCTGACTGACTGCTTGACTGACTAACTGACTGGACAGGACTGACCGACTGACTGACTGACAGACTGACTGAATAAGGATGACTGACAGACTGACTGAATAAGGCCGACTGACTGACTGACTGACAGACTGACTGAATAAGTCTGACCGACTGACTGACTGCCTGACTGACTGACTGACTGAATGACTGACTGACTGACTGACTGACTGACTGAGACTGGACTGGACTGACTGAATGACTGACTGACTGCTTTAGTGACTAACTGACTGCACAGGACTGACCGACTGACTGACTGACTGACTGTCTGACTGACCGACTGACTGACTGACTGACTGTCTGACTGACTGACTGACTGAATGACTGACTGACTGAGACTAAATGACTGACTGAGTGACTGACTGACTGAGACTGAATGACTGAGTGCTTGACTGATTGACTGTCAGACTGACTGACTGACTTCGCAAAAGGGAAAAATAAAAAAAAAAGAATTATAAAATTAGAAAAAAATATTTGCATTTAAGATTTCCTTTCCGGCTGGGATTTGAACCCAGGGCGACACTCATGGAAGCCCAACGCTCTCGCCAATATACTATCGGATCTCTGTTGATCGGTGTCTTAATTATAATAAAAACAAAAAATGCACCTTAGTAATTATTGATCTAAAACCTTTGAAATCTAAAGGTCGAATGATTAAACTGACTCAGAATTTTCTTCCGTACATAAATAATCCATATTTGCAAAAGAAAGAAATTGAAAAAAAAAAGAATCTTCAAATTAGAAGAGAAATATATACATGGAAGATTTTCGTTCCGGCCGGGACTCGAACCCAGTACCACGCGCTTGGAACCCAACGGTCTAGCCATTAGGCTATCGGAGCTCTGTCGATGGAAGTCTTAAATATAATAAAAACAAAAAATGCACCTTGGTAATTATTGATTCAAACACTTTGAAATTTACAGGTCGAATAATTAAACTGACTCAGAATTTTTCTCCCTACATAAATAATCAATATTCGCAAAAGAGAAAAATTAAAAAAAAAAGAAGAAGAAATTTCAAATTAGAAACTAAAGTATACATTGAAGATTTTCGTTCAGGCTGGGACTCGAACCCAGTACCACGCGCTTGGAACCCAACGGTCTAGCCATTAGTCTATGGGAGCTCTGTCGGTGGGAGTTTTAAATATAATAAAAACAAAAAATGCACCTTGGTAATTGTTTATTTAAACACTTTGAAATCTTCGTGTCGAAAAATTAAACTGACTCAGAATTTTCTTCCCTACATAAATAATCAATAATTGCAAAGGAAAGAAATTGAAAAAAAAAAGAATTTTCAAATTAGAAAAGAAATATATACATTGAAGATATTCGCTCCGGCTGGGACTCGAACCCAGGCCACTCGCTTGGAAGACCAGCGGTCTAGCCATTAGGCTATCGGAGTTCTGTCGAGCGGAGTCTTACTGCCTGACTGATACTGCCTGACTGACAGACTGACTCACTGACTGACTGATACTGACTGACTGACTCACTGACTGACCGAGACTGACTGACTAACTGCCTGACTGACTGAGACTGGACTGACTGACTGACTGACTGACTGACTGACTAACTGACTGACTGAGACTGACTGACTGACTGCTTGACTCTCTGACTGGCTATTTCACTGACTGACTGAATGACTAAATGACTGACAGACACTGACTGACTGACTGCTTGACTACCTGACTGACTGCTTGACTGACTAACTGACTGGACAGGACTGACCGACTGACTGACTGACAGACTGACTGAATAAGGATGACTGACAGACTGACTGAATAAGGCCGACTGACTGACTGACTGACAGACTGACTGAATAAGTCTGACCGACTGACTGAGTGCCTGACTGACTGACTGACTGAATGACTGACTGACTGACTGACTGACTGACTGAGACTGGACTGGACTGACTGAATGACTGACTGACTGCTTTAGTGACTAACTGACTGCACAGGACTGACTGTCTGACTGACTGACTGACTGAATGACTGACTGACTGAGACTAAATGACTGACTGCTTGACTGACTGGCTGAAGGACTAACTGACTGACTGAGTGACTGACTGACTGAGACTGAATGACTGAGTGCTTGACTGATTGACTGTCAGACTGACTGACTGACTTCGCAAAAGGGAAAAATAAAAAAAAAGAATTATAAAATTAGAAAAAAATATTTGCATTTAAGATTTCCTTTCCGGCTGGGATTTGAACCCAGGGCGACACTCCTGGAAGCCCAACGCTCTCGCCAATATACTATCGGATCTCTGTTGATCGGTGTCTTAATTATAATAAAAACAAAAAATGCACCTTAGTAATTATTGATCTAAAATCTTTGAAATCTAAAGGTCGAATGATTAAACTGACTCAGAATTTTCTTCCGTACATAAATAATCCATATTTGCAAAAGAAAGAAATTGAAAAAAAAAGAACCTTCAAATTAGAAGAGAAATATATACATGGAAGATTTTCGTTCAGGCTGGGACTCGAACCCAGGGCCACTCGCTTGGAAGCCTAACACTCTAGCCATTAGTCTATGGGAGCTCTATCGGTGGGAGTTTTAAATATAATAAAAACAAAAAATGCACCTTGGTAATTGTTTATTTAAACACTTTGAAATCTTCGTGTCGAAAAATTAAACTGACTCAGAATTTTCTTCCCTACATAAATAATCAATAATTGCAAAGGAAAGAAATTGAAAAAAAAAGAATTTTCAAATTAGAAAAGAAATATATACATTGAAGATATTCGCTCCGGCTGATACTCGAACCCAGGCCACTCGCTTGGAAGACCAGCGGTCTAGCCATTAGGCTATCGGAGTTCTGTCGAGCGGAGTCTTACTGCCTGACTGATACTGCCTGACTGACAGACTGACTCACTGACTGACTGATACTGACTGACTGACTCACTGACTGACCGAGACTGACTGACTAACTGCCTGACTGACTGAGACTGGACTGACTGACTGACTGACTGACTGACTGACTGACTGACTGAATGAGACTGACTGACTGACTGCTTGACTCTCTGACTGGCTATTTCACTGACTGACTGAATGACTAAATGACTGACTGACACTGACTGACTGACTGCTTGACTACCTGACTGACTGCTTGACTGACTAACTGACTGGACAGGACTGACCGACTGACTGACTGACAGACTGACTGAATAAGGATGACTGACAGACTGACTGAATAAGGCTGACTGACTGACTGACTGACAGACTGACTGAATAAGGCTGACCGACTGACTGACTGCCTGACTGACTGACTGACTGAATGACTGACTGACTGACTGACCGAGACTGACTGACTGACTGACTGAGACTGAACTGGACTGACTGACTGACTGACTGAGACTGACTGACTGCTTTAGTGACTAACTGACTGCACAGGACTGACCGACTGACTGACTGACTGACTGCCTGACTGACTGACTGACTGAATGACTGACTGACTGAGACTAAATGACTGACTGCTTGACTGACTGGCTGAAGGACTAACTGACTGACTGAGTGACTGACTGACTGGACTGACTGACTGAGACTGAATGACTGAGTGCTTGACTGATTGACTGTCAGACTGTCTGACTGACTTCGCAAAAGGGAAAAATAAAAAAAAAAAGAATTATAAAATATTTGCATTTAAGATTTCCTTTCCGGCTGGGATTTGAACCCAGGGCGACACTCATGGAAGCCCAACGCTCTCGCCAATATACTATCGGACCTCTGTTGATCGGTGTCTTAATTATAATAAAAACAAAAAATGCACCTTAGTAATTATTGATCTAAAATCTTTGAAATCTAAAGGTCGAATGATTAAACTGACTCAGAATTTTCTTCCGTACATAAATAATCCATATTTGCAAAAGAAAGAAATTGAAAAAAAAAAGAATCTTCAAATTAGAAGAGAAATATATACATGGAAGATTTTCGTTCCGGCCGGGACTCGAACCCAGTACCACGCGCTTGGAACCCAACGGTCTAGCCATTAGGCTATCGGAGCTCTGTCGATGGAAGTCTTAAATATAATAAAAACAAAAAATGCACCTTGGTAATTATTGATTCAAACACTTTGAAATTTACAGGTCGAATAATTAAACTGACTCAGAATTTTTCTCCCTACATAAATAATCAATATTCGCAAAAGAGAAAAATTAAAAAAAAAAGAAGAAGAAATTTCAAATTAGAAACTAAAAGTATACATTGAAGGTTTTCGTTCGGGCTGGGACTCGAACCCAGGGCCACTCGCTTGGAAGCCTAACACTCTAGCCATTAGTCTATGGGAGCTCTGTCGGTGGGAGTTTTAAATATAATAAAAACAAAAAATGCACCTTGGTAATTGTTTATTTAAACACTTTGAAATCTTCGTGTCGAAAAATTAAACTGACTCAGAATTTTCTTCCCTACATAAATAATCAATAATTGCAAAGGAAAGAAATTGAAAAAAAAAAGAATTTTCAAATTAGAAAAGAAATATATACATTGAAGATATTCGCTCCGGCTGGGACTCGAACCCAGGCCACTCGCTTGGAAGACCAGCGGTCTAGCCATTAGCCTATCGGAGTTCTGTCGAGCGGAGTCTTACTGCCTGACTGATACTGCCTGACTGACAGACTGACTCACTGACTGACTGATACTGACTGACTGACTCACTGACTGACCGAGACTGACTGACTAACTGCCTGACTGACTGAGACTGGACTGACTGACTGACTGACTGACTGACTGACTAACTGACTGACTGAGACTGACTGACTGACTGCTTGACTCTCTGACTGGCTATTTCACTGACTGACTGAATGACTAAATGACTGACTGACACTGACTGACTGACTGCTTGACTACCTGACTGACTGCTTGACTGACTAACTGACTGGACAGGACTGACCGACTGACTGACTGACAGACTGACTGAATAAGGCTGACTGACTGACTGACTGACAGACTGACTGAATAAGGCTGACCGACTGACTGACTGCCTGACTGACTGACTGACTGAATGACTGACTGACTGACTGACCGAGACTGACTGATTGACCGAGACTGACTGACTGACTGACTGAGACTGGACTGGACTGACTGACTGACTGACTGACTGAGACTGACTGACTGCTTTAGTGACTAACTGACTGCACAGGACTGACCGACTGACTGACTGACTGACTGCCTGACTGACTGACTGACTGAATGACTGACTGACTGAGACTAAATGACTGACTGCTTGACTGACTGGCTGAAGGACTAACTGACTGACTGAGTGACTGACTGACTGGACTGACTGACTGAGACTGAATGACTGAGTGCTTGACTGATTGACTGTCAGACTGACTGACTGACTTCGCAAAAGGGAAAAATAAAAGAAAAGAATTATAAAATTAGAAAAAAATATTTGCATTTAAGATTTCCTTTCCGGCCGGGACTCGAACCCAGTACCACGCGCTAGGAACCCAACGGTCTAGCCATTAGGCTATCGGAGCTCTGTCGATGGAAGTCTTAAATATAATAAAAACAAAAAATGCACCTTGGTAATTATTGATTCAAACACTTTGAAATTTACAGGTCGAATAATTAAACTGACTCAGAATTTTTCTCCCTACATAAATAATCAATATTCGCAAAAGAGAAAAATTAAAAAAAAAAGAAGAAGAAATTTCAAATTAGAAACTAAAAGTATACATTGAAGATTTTCGTTCAGGCTGGGACTCGAACCCAGGGCCACTCGCTTGGAAGCCTAACACTCTAGCCATTAGTCTATGGGAGCTCTGTCGGGGGGAGTTTTAAATATAATAAAAACAAAAAATGCACCTTGGTAATTGTTTATTTAAACACTTTGAAATCTTTGTGTCGAAAAATTAAACGGACTCAGAATTTTCTTCCCTACATAAATAATCAATAATTGCAAAGGAAAGAAATTGAAAAAAAAAGAATTTTCAAATTAGAAAAGAAATATATACATTGAAGATATTCGCTCCGGCTGGGACTCGAACTCAGGCCACTCGCTTGGAAGACTAGCGGTCTAGCCATTAGGCTATCGGAGTTCTGTCGAGCGGAGTCTTACTGCCTGACTGATACTGCCTGACTGAAAGACTGACTCACTGACTGACTGATACTGACTGACTGACTCACTGACTGACCGAGACTGACTGACTAACTGCCTGACTGACTGAGACTGGACTGACTGACTGACTGACTGACTGACTGACTGACTAACTGACTGACTGAGACTGACTGACTGACTGCTTGACTCTCTGACTGGCTATTTCACTGACTGACTGAATGACTAAATGACTGACTGACACTGACTGACTGACTGCTTGACTACCTGACTGACTGCTTGACTGACTAACTGACTGGATAGGACTGACCGACTGACTGACTGACAGACTGACTGAATAAGGATGACTGACAGACTGACTGAATAAGGCTGACTGACTGACAGACTGACTGAATAAGGCTGACCGACTGACTGACTGCCTGACTGACTGACTGACTGAATGACTGACTGACTGACTGACCGAGACTGACTGACTGACTGACTGAGACTGAACTGGACTGACTGACTGACTGACTGACTGAGACTGACTGACTGCTTTAGTGACTAACTGACTGCACAGGACTGACCGACTGACTGACTGACTGACTGCCTGACTGACTGACTGACTGAATGACTGACTGACTGAGACTAAATGACTGACTGCTTGACTGACTGGCTGAAGGACTAACTGACTGACTGAGTGACTGACTGACTGGACTGACTGACTGAGACTGAATGACTGAGTGCTTGACTGATTGACTGTCAGACTGTCTGACTGACTTCGCAAAAGGGAAAAATAAAAAAAAAAAAGAATTATAAAATATTTGCATTTAAGATTTCCTTTCCGGCTGGGATTTGAACCCAGGGCGACACTCATAGAAGCCCAACGCTCTCGCCAATATACTATCGGATCTCTGTTGATCGGTGTCTTAATTATAATAAAAACAAAAAATGCACCTTAGTAATTATTGATTTAAAATCTTTGAAATCTAAAGGTCGAATGATTAAACTGACTCAGAATTTTCTTCCGTACATAAATAATCCATATTTGAAAAAGAAAGAAATTGAAAAAAAAAGGAATCTTCAAATTAGAAGAGAAATATATACATGGAAGATTTTCGTTCCGGCCGGGACTCGAACCCAGTACCACGCGCTTGGAACCCAACGGTCTAGCCATTAGGCTATCGGAGCTCTGTCGATGGAAGTCTTAAATATAATAAAAACAAAAAATGCACCTTGGTAATTATTGATTCAAACACTTTGAAATTTACAGGTCGAATAATTAAACTGACTCAGAATTTTTCTCCCTACATAAATAATCAATATTCGCAAAAGAGAAAAATTAAAAAAAAAAGAAGAAGAAATTTCAAAATAGAAACTAAAAGTATACATTGAAGATTTTCGTTCAGGCTGGGACTCGAACCCAGGGCCACTCGCTTGGAAGCCTAACACTCTAGCCATTAGTCTATGGGAGCTCTGTCGGTGGGAGTTTTAAATATAATAAAAACAAAAAATGCACCTTGGTAATTGTTTATTTAAACACTTTGAAATCTTCGTGTCGAAAAATTAAACTGACTCAGAATTTTCTTCCCTACATAAATAATCAATAATTGCAAAGGAAAGAAATTGAAAAAAAAAGAATTTTCAAATTAGAAAAGAAATATATACATTGAAGATATTCGCTCCGGCTGGGACTCGAACCCAGGCCACTCGCTTGGAAGACCAGCGGTCTAGCCATTAGGCTATCGGAGTTCTGTCGAGCGGAGTCTTACTGCCTGACTGATACTGCCTGACTGACTCACTGACTGACCGAGACTGACTGACTAACTGCCTGACTGACTGAGACTGGACTGACTGACTGACTGACTGTCTAACTGACTGACTGAGACTGACTGACTGACTGACTGACTGTCTAACTGACTGACTGAGACTGACTGACTGACTGCTTGACTCTCTGACTGGCTATTTCACTGACTGACTGAATGACTAAATGACTGACTGACACTGACTGACTGACTGCTTGACTACCTGACTGACTGCTTGACTGACTAACTGACTGGACAGGACTGACCGACTGACTGACTGACAGACTGACTGAATAAGGATGACTGACAGACTGACTGAATAAGGCTGACTGCCTGACTGACTGACTGACTGAATGACTGACTGACTGACCGAGACTGACTGACTGACTGACTGAGACTGAACTGGACTGACTGACTGACTGACTGACTGAGACTGACTGGCTGCTTTAGTGACTAACTGACTGCACAGGACTGACCGACTGACTGACTGACTGACTGCCTGACTGACTGACTGACTGAATGACTGACTGACTGAGACTAAATGACTGACTGCTTGACTGACTGGCTGAAGGACTAACTGACTGACTGAGTGACTGACTGACTGGACTGACTGACTGAGACTGAATGACTGAGTGCTTGACTGATTGACTGTCAGACTGACTGACTGACTTCGCAAAAGGGAAAAATAAAAAAAAAAGAATTATATAATTAGAAAAAAATATTTGCATTTAAGATTTCCTTTCCGGCTGGGATTTGAACCCAGGGCGACACTCATGGAAGCCCAACGCTCTCGCCAATATACTATCGGATCTCTGTTGATCGGTGTCTTAATTATAATAAAAAAAAAATGCACCTTAGTAATTATTGATCTAAAATCTTTGAAATCTAAAGGTCGAATGATTAAACTGACTCAGAATTTTCTTCCGTACATAAATAATCCATATTTGCAAAAGAAAGAAATTGAAAAAAAAAAGAATCTTCAAATTAGAAGAGAAATATATACATGGAAGATTTTCGTTCCGGCCGGGACTCGAACCCAGTACCACGCGCTTGGAACCCAACGGTCTAGCCATTATGCTATCGGAGCTCTGTCGATGGAAGTCTTAAATATAATAAAAACAAAAAATGCACCTTGGTAATTATTGATTCAAACACTTTGAAATTTACAGGTCAAATAATTAAACTGACTCAGAATTTTTCTCCCTACATAAATAATCAATATTCGCAAAAGAGAAAAATTAAAAAAAAAAGAAGAATAAATTTCAAATTAGAAACTAAAGTATACATTGAAGATTTTCGTTCAGGCTGGGACTCGAACCCAGGGCCAATCGCTTGGAAGCCTAACACTCTAGCCATTAGTCTATGGGAGCTCTGTCGGTGGGAGTTTTAAATATAATAAAAACAAAAAATGCACCTTGGTAATTGTTTATTTAAACACTTTGAAATCTTCGTGTCGAAAAATTAAACTGACTCAGAATTTTCTTCCCTACATAAATAATCAATAATTGCAAAGGAAAGAAATTGAAAAAAAAAAGAATTTTCAAATTAGAAAAGAAATATATACATTGAAGATATTCGCTCCGGCTGGGACTCGAACCCAGGCCACTCGCTTGGAAGACCAGCGGTCTAGCCATTAGGCTATCGGCGTTCTGTCGAGCGGAGTCTTACTGCCTGACTGATACTGCCTGACTGACAGACTGACTCACTGACTGACTGATACTGACTGACTGACTCACTGACTGACCGAGACTGACTGACTAACTGCCTGACTGACTGAGACTGGACTGACTGACTGACTGACTGACTGACTGTCTAACTGACTGACTGAGACTGACTGACTGACTGCTTGACTCTCTGACTGGCTATTTCACTGACTGACTGAATGACTAAATGACTGACTGACACTGACTGACTGACTGCTTGACTACCTGACTGACTGCTTGACTGACTAACTGACTGGACAGGACTGACCGACTGACTGACTGACAGACTGACTGAATAAGGATGACTGACAGACTGACTGAATAAGGCTGACTGACTGACTGACTGACAGACTGACTGAATAAGGCTGACCGACTGACTGACTGCCTGACTGACTGACTGACTGAATGACTGACTGACTGACTGACTGACTGACTGAGACTGGACTGGACTGACTGACTGACTGACTGACTGAGACTGACTGACTGCTTTAGTGACTAACTGACTGCACAGGACTGACCGACTGACTGACTGACTGACTGACTGACTGACTGACTGACTGACTGACTGACTGACTGAATGACTGACTGACTGAGACTAAATGACTGACTGCTTGACTGACTGGCTGAAGGACTAACTGACTGACTGAGTGACTGACTGACTGGACTGACTGACTGAGACTGAATGACTGAGTGCTTGACTGATTGACTGTCAGACTGACTGACTGACTTCGCAAAAGGGAAAAATAAAAAAAAAAGAATTATAAAATTATAAAAAAATATTTGCATTTAAGATTTCCTTTCCGGATGGGATTTGAACCCAGGGCGACACTCATGGAAGCCCAACGCTCTCGCCAATATACTATCGGATCTCGCTTAATCGGTGTCTTAATTATAATAAAAACAAAAAATGCACCTTAGTAATTATTGATCTAAAATCTTTGAAATCTAAAGGTCGAATGATTAAACTGACTCAGAATTTTCTTCCGTACATAAATAATCCATATTTGCAAAAGAAAGAAATTGAAAAAAAAAAATCTTCAAATTAGAAGAGAAATATATACATGGAAGATATTCGTTCCGGCCGGGACTCGAACCCAGTACCACGCGCTTGGAACCCAACGGTCTAGCCATTTGGCTATCGGAGCTCTGTCGATGGAAGTCTTAAATATAATAAAAACAAAAAATGCACCTTGGTAATTATTGATTCAAACACTTTGAAATTTTCAGGTCGAATAATTAAACTGACTCAGAATTTTTCTCCCTACATAAATAATCAATATTCGCAAAAGAGAAAAATTAAAAAAAAAAGAAGAAGAAATTTCAAATTAGAAACTAAAAGTACACATTGAAGATTTTCGTTCAGGCTGGGACTCGAACCCAGGGCCACTCGCTTGGAAGCCTAACACTCTAGCCATTAGTCTATGGGAGCTCTGTCGGTGAGAGTTTTAAATATAATAAAAACAAAAAATGCACCTCGGTAATTGTTTATTTAAACACTTTGAAATCTTCGTGTCGAAAAATTAAACTGACTCAGAATTTTCTTCCCTACATAAATAATCAATAATTGCAAAGGAAAGAAATTGAAAAAAAAAAAGAATTTTCAAATTAGAAAAGAAATATATACATTGAAGATATTCGCTCCGGGTGGGACTCGAACCCAGGCCACTCGCTTGGAAGACCAGCGGTCTAGCCATTAGGCTATCGGAGTTCTGTCGAGCGGAGTCTTACTGCCTGACTGATACTGCCTGACTGACAGACTGACTCACTGACTGACTGATACTGACTGACTGACTCACTGACTGACCGAGACTGACTGACTAACTGCCTGACTGACTGAGACTGGACTGACTGACTGACTGACTGACTGACTGTCTAACTGACTGACTGAGACTGACTGACTGACTGCTTGACTCTCTGACTGGCTATTTCACTGACTGACTGAATGACTAAATGACTGACTGACACTGACTGACTGACTGCTTGACTACCTGACTGACTGCTTGACTGACTAACTGACTGGACAGGACTGACCGACTGACTGACTGACAGACTGGCTGAATAAGGATGACTGACAGACTGACTGAATAAGGCTGACTGACTGACTGACTGACAGACTGACTGAATAAGGCTGACCGACTGACTGACTGTCTGACTGACTGACTGACTGAATGACTGACTGACTGACTGACCGAGACTGACTGACTGACTGACTGACTGAGACTGAACTGGACTGACTGACTGACTGACTGACTGAGACTGACTGACTGCTTTAGTGACTAACTGACTGCACAGGACTGACCGACTGACTGACTGACTGACTGCCTGACTGACTGACTGACTGACTGAGACTAAATGACTAACTGCTTGACTGACTGGCTGAAGGACTAACTGACTGACTGAGTGACTGACTAACTGGACTGACTGACTGAGATTGAATGACTGAGTGCTTGACTGATTGACTGTCAGACTGTCTTACTGACTTCGCAAAAGGGAAAAATGAAAAAAAAAAGAATTATAAAATTATAAAAAAATATTTGCATTTAAGATTTCCTTTCCGGCTGGGATTTGAACGCAGGGCGACACTCATGGAAGCCCAACGCTCTCGCCAATATACTATCGGATCTCTGTTGATCGGTGTCTGAATTATAATAAAAACAAAAAATGCACCTTAGTAATTATTGATCTAAAATCTTTGAAATCTAAAGGTCGAATGATTAAACTGACTCAGAATTTTCTTCCGTACATAAATAATCCATATTTGCAAAAGAAAGAAATTGAAAAAAAAAAAGAATCTTCAAATTAGAAGAGAAATATATACATGGAAGATTTTCGTTCCGGCCGGGACTCGAACCCAGTACCACGCGCTTGGAACCCAACGGTCTAGCCATTAGGCTATCGGAGCTCTGTCGATGGAAGTCTTAAATATAATAAAAACAAAAAATGCACCTTGGTATTTATTGATTCAAACACTTTGAAATTTACAGGTCGAATAATTAAACTGACTCAGAATTTTTCTCCCTACATAAATAATCAATATTCGCAAAAGAGAAAAATTAAAAAAAAAAAAAAGAAGAAATTTCAAATTAGAAACTAAAGTATACATTGAAGATTTTCGTTCAGGCTGGGACTCGAACCCAGGGCCACTCGCTTGGAAGCCTAACACTCTAGCCATTAGTCTATGGGAGCTCTGTCGGTGGGAGTTTTAAATATAATAAAAACAAAAAATGCACCTTGGTAATTGTTTATTTAAACACTTTGAAATCTTCGTGTCGAAAAATTAAACTGACTCAGAATTTTCTTCCCTACATAAATAATCAATAATTGCAAAGGAAAGAAATTGAAAAAAAAAAGAATTTTCAAATTAGAAAAGAAATATATACATTGAAGATATTCGCTCCGGCTTGGACTCGAACCCAGGCCACTCGCTTGGAAGACCAGCGGTCTAGCCATTAGGCTATCGGAGTTCTGTCGAGCGGAGTCTTACTGCCTGACTGATACTGCCTGACTGACAGACTGACTCACTGACTGACTGATACTGACCTACTGACTCACTGACTGACCGAGACTGACTGACTAACTGCTTGACTGACTGAGACTGGACTGACTGACTGACTGACTGACTGACTGACTAACTGACTGACTGAGACTGACTGACTGACTGCTTGACTCTCTGACTGGCTATCTCACTGACTGACTGAATGACTAAATGACTGACTGACACTGACTGACTGACTGCTTGACTACCTGACTGACTGCTTGACTGACTAACTGACTGGACAGGACTGACCGACTGACTGACTGACAGACTGACTGAATAAGGATGACTGACAGACTGACTGAATAAGGCTGACTGACTGACTGACTGACAGACTGACTGAATGACTGACTGACTGACTGATCGAGACTGACTGACTGACTGACTGAGACTGGACTGGACTGACTGACTGACTGACTGAGACTGGACTGGACTGACTGACTGACTGACTGAGACTGACTGACTGCTTTAGTGACTAACTGACTGCACAGGACTGACCGACTGACTGACTGACTGACTGACTGACTGACTGAATGACTGACTGACTGAGACTAAATGACTGACTGCTTGACTGACTGGCTGAAGGACTAACTGACTGACTGAGTGACTGACTGACTGGACTGACTGACTGAGACTGAATGACTGAGTGCTTGACTGATTGACTGTCAGACTGACTGACTGACTTCGCAAAAGGGAAAAATAAAAAAAAAGAATTATAAAATTAGAAAAAAATATGTGCATTTAAGATTTCCTTTCCGGATGGGATTTGAACCCAGGGCGACACTCATGGAAGCCCAACGCTCTCGCCAATATACTATCGGATCTCTCTTGATCGGTGTCTTAATTATAATAAAAACAAAAAATGCACCTTAGTAATTATTGATCTAAAATCTTTGAAATCTAAAGGTCGAATGATTAAACTGACTCAGAATTTTCTTCCGTACATAAATAATCCATATTTGCAAAAGAAAGAAATTGAAAAAAAAAAGAATCTTCAAATTAGAAGAGAAATATATACATGGAAGATTTTCGTTCCGGCCGGGACTCGAACCCAGTACCACGCGCTTGGAACCCAACGGTCTAGCCATTAGGCTATCGGAGCTCTGTCGATGGAAGTCTTAAATATAATAAAAACAAAAAATGCACCTTGGTAATTATTGATTCAAACACTTTGAAATTTACAGGTCGAATAATTAAACTGACTCAGAATTTTTCTCCCTACATAAATAATCAATATTCGCAAAAGAGAAAAATTAAAAAAAAAAAGAAGAAGAAATTTCAAATTAGAAACTAAAGTATACATTGAAGATTTTCGTTCAGGCTGGGACTCGAACCCAGGGCCACTCGCTTGGAAGCCTAACACTCTAGCCATTAGTCTATGGGAGCTCTGTCGGTGGGAGTTTTAAATATAATAAAAACAAAAAATGCACCTTGGTAATTGTTTATTTAAACACTTTGAAATCTTTGTGTCGAAAAATTAAACTGACTCAGAATTTTCTTCCCTACATAAATAATCAATAATTGCAAAGGAAAGAAATTGAAAAAAAAAAAGAATTTTCAAATTAGAAAAGAAATATATACATTAAAGATATTCGCTCCGGCTGGGACTCGAACCCAGGCCACTCGCTTGGAAGACCAGCGGTCTAGCCATTAGGCTATCGGAGTTCTGTCGAGCGGAGTCTTACTGCCTGACTGATACTGCCTGACTGACAGACTGACTCACTGACTGACTGATACTGACTGACTGACTCACTGACTGACCGAGACTGACTGACTAACTGCCTGACTGACTGAGACTGGACTGACTGACTGAGTGACTGACTGACTGTCTAACTGACTGACTGAGACTGACTGACTGACTGCTTGACTCTCTGACTGGCTATTTCACTGACTGACTGAATGACTAAATGACTGACTGACACTGACTGACTGACTGCTTGACTACCTGACTGACTGCTTGACTGACTAACTGACTGGACAGGACTGACCGACTGACTGACTGACAGACTGACTGAATAAGGATGACTGAGAGACTGACTGAATAAGGCTGACTGACTGACTGACTGACAGACTCACTGAATAAGGCTGACCGACTGACTGACTGCCTGACTGACTGACTGACTGAATGACTGACTGACTGACTGACCGAGACTGACTGACTGACTGACTGAGACTGGACTGGACTGACTGACTGACTGACTGACTGAGACTGACTGACTGCTTTAGTGACTAACTGACTGCACAGGACTGACCGACTGACTGACTGACTGACTGACTGACTGACTGAATGACTGACTGACTGAGACTAAATGACTGACTGCTTGACTGACTGGCTGAAGGACTAACTGACTGACTGAGTGACTGACTGACTGGACTGACTGACTGAGACTGAATGACTGAGTGCTTGACTGATTGACTGTCAGACTGACTGACTGACTTCGCAAAAGGGAAAAATAAAAAAAAAAAGAATTATAAAATTATAAAAAAATATTTGCATTTAAGATTTCCTTTCCGGCTGGGATTTGAACGCAGGGCGACACTCATGGAAGCCCAACGCTCTCGCCAATATACTATCGGATCTCTGTTGATCGGTGTCTGAATTATAATAAAAACAAAAAATGCACCTTAGTAATTATTGATCTAAAATCTTTGAAATCTAAAGGTCGAATGATTAAACTGACTCAGAATTTTCTTCCGTACATAAATAATCCATATTTGCAAAAGAAAGAAATTGAAAAAAAAAAGAATCTTCAAATTAGAAGAGAAATATATACATGGAAGATTTTCGTTCCGGCCGGGACTCGAACCCAGTACCACGCGCTTGGAACCCAACGGTCTAGCCATTAGGCTATCGGAGCTCTGTCGATGGAAGTCTTAAATATAATAAAAACAAAAAATGCACCTTGGTATTTATTGATTCAAACACTTTGAAATTTACAGGTCGAATAATTAAACTGACTCAGAATTTTTCTCCCTACATAAATAATCAATATTCGCAAAAGAGAAAAATTAAAAAAAAAAAAAAGAAGAAATTTCAAATTAGAAACTAAAGTATACATTGAAGATTTTCGTTCAGGCTGGGACTCGAACCCAGGGCCACTCGCTTGGAAGCCTAACACTCTAGCCATTAGTCTATGGGAGCTCTGTCGGTGGGAGTTTTAAATATAATAAAAACAAAAAATGCACCTTGGTAATTGTTTATTTAAACACTTTGAAATCTTCGTGTCGAAAAATTAAACTGACTCAGAATTTTCTTCCCTACATAAATAATCAATAATTGCAAAGGAAAGAAATTGAAAAAAAAAAGAATTTTCAAATTAGAAAAGAAATATATACATTGAAGATATTCGCTCCGGCTTGGACTCGAACCCAGGCCACTCGCTTGGAAGACCAGCGGTCTAGCCATTAGGCTATCGGAGTTCTGTCGAGCGGAGTCTTACTGCCTGACTGATACTGCCTGACTGACAGACTGACTCACTGACTGACTGATACTGACTGACTGACTCACTGACTGACCGAGACTGACTGACTAACTGCCTGACTGACTGAGACTGGACTGACTGACTGAGTGACTGACTGACTGTCTAACTGACTGACTGAGACTGACTGACTGACTGCTTGACTCTCTGACTGGCTATTTCACTGACTGACTGAATGACTAAATGACTGACTGACTCTGACTGACTGACTGCTTGACTACCTGACTGACTGCTTGACTGACTAACTGACTGGACAGGACTGACCGACTGACTGACTGACAGACTGACTGAATAAGGATGACTGAGAGACTGACTGAATAAGGCTGACTGACTGACTGACTGACAGACTCACTGAATAAGGCTGACCGACTGACTGACTGCCTGACTGACTGACTGACTGAATGACTGACTGACTGACTGACCGAGACTGACTGACTGACTGACTGAGACTGGACTGGACTGACTGACTGACTGACTGACTGAGACTGACTGACTGCTTTAGTGACTAACTGACTGCACAGGACTGACCGACTGACTGACTGACTGACTGACTGACTGACTGACTGAATGACTGACTGACTGAGACTAAATGACTGACTGCTTGACTGACTGGCTGAAGGACTAACTGACTGACTGAGTGACTGACTGACTGGACTGACTGACTGAGACTGAATGACTGAGTGCTTGACTGATTGACTGTCAGACTGACTGACTGACTTCGCAAAAGGGAAAAATAAAAAAAAGAATTATAAAATTAGAAAAAAATATTTGCATTTAAGATTTCCTTTCCGGCTGGGATTTGAACCCAGGGCGACACTCATGGAAGCCCAACGCTCTCGCCAATATACTATCGGATCTCTGTTGATCGGTGTCTTAATTATAATAAAAACAAAAAATGCACCTTAGTAATTATTGATCTAAAATCTTTGAAATCTAAAGGTCGAATGATTAAACTGACTCAGAATTTTCTTCCGTACATAAATAATCCATATTTGCAAAAGTAAGAAATTGAAAAAAAAAGAATCTTCAAATTAGAAGAGAAATATATACATGGAAGATTTTCGTTCCGGCCGGGACTCGAACCCAGTACCACGCGCTTGGAACCCAACGGTCTAGCCATTAGGCTATCGGAGCTCTGTCGATGGAAGTCTTAAATATAATAAAAACAAAAAATGCACCTTGGTAATTATTGATTCAAACACTTTGAAATTTACAGGTCGAATAATTAAACTGACTCAGAATTTTTCTCCCTACATAAATAATCAATATTCGCAAAAGGGAAAAATTAAAAAAAAAAGAAGAAATTTCAAATTAGAAACTAAAAGTATACATTGAAGATTTTCGTTCAGGCTGGGACTCGAACCCAGGACCACTCGCTTGGAAGCCTAACACTCTAGCCTTTAGTCTATGGGAGCTCTGTCGGTGGAAGTTTTAAATATAATAAAAACAAAAAATGCACCTTGGTAATTGTTTATTTAAACACTTTGAAATCTTCGTGTCGAAAAATTAAACTGACTCAGAATTTTCTTCCCTACATAAATAATCAATAATTGCAAAGGAAAGAAATTGAAAAAAAAAAGAATTTTCAAATTAGAAAAGAAATATATAAATTGAAGATATTCGCTCCGGCTGGGACTCGAACCCAGGCCACTCGCTTGGAAGACCAGCGGTCTAGCCATTAGGCTATCGGAGTTCTGTCGAGAGGAGTCTTACTGCCTGACTGATACTGCCTGACTGACAGACTGACTCACTGACTCACTGATACTGACTGACTGACTCACTGACTGACCGAGACTGACTGACTAACTGCCTGACTGACTGAGACTGGACTGACTGACTGACTGACTGACTGACTGACTGACTGACTGACTGAGACTGACTGACTGACTGCTTGACTCTCTGACTGGCTATTTCACTGACTGACTGAATGACTAAATGACTGACTGACACTGACTGACTGACTGCTTGACTACCTGACTGACTGCTTGACTACCTGACTGACTGCTTGACTGACTAACTGACTGGACAGGACGGACCGACTGACTGACTGACAGACTGACTGAATAAGGATGACTGACAGACTGACTGAATAAGGCTGACTGACTGACTGACTGACAGACTGACTGAATAAGGCTGACCGACCTACTGACTGCCTGACTGACTGACTGACTGAATGACTGACTGACTGACTGACCGAGACTGACAGACTGACTGACTGAGACTGGACTGGACTGACTGACTGACTGACTGACTGAGACTGACTGACTGCTTTAGTGACTAACTGACTGCACAGGACTGACCGACTGACTGACTGACTGACTGCCTGACTGACTGACTGACTGAATGACTGACTGACTGAGACTAAATGACTGACTGCTTGACTGACTGGCTGAAGGACTAACTGACTGACTGAGTGACTGACTGACTGGACTGACTGACTGAGACTGAATGACTGAGTGCTTGACTGATTGACTGACAGACTGACTCACTGACTGACTGACTCACTGACTGACCGAGACTGACTGACTAACTGCCTGACTGACTGAGACTGGACTGACTGACTGACTGACTGACTGACTGACTAACTGACTGACTGAGACTGACTGACTGACTGCTTGACTCTCTGACTGGCTATTTCACTGACTGACTGAATGAATAAATGACTGACTGACACTGACTGAATGACTGCTTGACTACCTGACTGACTGCTTGACTGACTGGACAGGACTGACCGACTGACTGACTGACAGACTGACTGAATAAGGATGACTGACAGACTGACTGAATAAGGCTGACTGACAGACTGACTGAATAAGGCTGACCGACTGACTGACTTCCTGACTGACTGACTGACTGAATGACTGACTGACTGACTGACCGAGACTGACTGACTGACTGACTGAGACTGGACTGGACTGACTGACTGACTGACTGACTGAGACTGACTGACTGCTTTAGTGACTAACTGACTGCACAGGACTGACCGACTGACTGACTGACTGACTGCCTGACTGACTGACTGACTGAATGACTGACTGACTGAGTCTAAATGACTGACTGCTTGACTGACTGGCTGAAGGACTAACTGACTGACTGAGTGACTGACTGACTGGACTGACTGACTGAGACTGAATGACTGAGTGCTTGACTGATTGACTGTCAGACTGACTGACTGACTTCGCAAAAGGGAAAAATAAAAAAAAAAGAATTATAAAATTAGAAAAAAAATATTTGCATTTAAGATTTCCTTTCCGGCTGGGATTTGAACCCAGGGCGACACTCATGGAAGCCCAACGCTCTCGACAATATACTATCGGATCTCTGTTGATCGGTGTCTTAATTATAATAAAAACAAAAAATGCACCTTAGTAATTATTGATCTAAAATCTTTGAAATCTAAAGGTCGAATGATTAAACTGACTCAGAATTTTCTTCCGTACATAAATAATCCATATTTGCAAAAGAAAGAAATTGAAAAAAAAAAGAATCTTCAAATTAGAAGAGAAATATATACATGGAAGATTTTCTTTCCGGCCGGGACTCGAACCCAGTACCACGCGCTAGGAACCCAACGGTCTAGCCATTAGGCTATCGGAGCTCTGTCGATGGAAGTCTTAAATATAATAAAAACAAAAAATGCACCTTGGTAATTATTGATTCAAACACTTTGAAATTTACAGGTCGAATAATTAAACTGACTCAGAATTTTTCTCCCTACATAAATAATCAATATTCGCAAAAGAGAAAAATTAAAAAAAAAAGAAGAAGAAATTTCAAATTAGAAACTAAAAGTATACATTGAAGATTTTCGTTCAGGCTGGGACTCGAACCCAGGGCCACTCGCTTGGAAGCCTAACACTCTAGCCATTAGTCTATGGGAGCTCTGTCGGTGGGAGTTTTAAATATAATAAAAACAAAAAATGCACCTTGGTAATTGTTTATTTAAACACTTTGAAATCTTCGTGTCAGAATTTTCTTCCCTACATAAATAATCAATAATTGCAAAGGAAAGAAATTGAAAAAAAAAAGAATTTTCAAATTAGAAAAGAAATATATACATTGAAGATATTCGCTCCGGCTGGGACTCGAACCCAGGCCACTCGCTTGGAAGACCAGCGGTCTAGCCATTAGGCTATCGGAGTTCTGTCGAGCGGAGTCTTACTGCCTGACTGATACTGCCTGACTGACAGACTGACTCACTGACTGACTGATACTGACTGACTGACTCACTGACTGACCGAGACTGACTGACTAACTGCCTGACTGACTGAGACTGGACTGACTGACTGACTGACTGACTGACTGACTAACTGACTGACTGAGACTGACTGACTGACTGCTTGACTCTCTGACTGGCTATTTCACTGACTGACTGAATGACTAAATGACTGACTGACACTGATTGACTGACTGCTTGACTACCTGACTGACTGCTTGACTGACTAACTGACTGGACAGGACTGACCGACTGACTGACTGACAGACTGACTGAATAAGGATGACTGACAGACTGACTGAATAAGGCTGACTGACTGACTGACTGACAGACTGACTGAATAAGGCTGACCGACTGACTGACTGCCTGACTGACTGAATGACTGACTGACTGACTGACCGAGACTGACTGACTGACTGACTGAGACTGGACTGGACTGACTGACTGACTGACTGACTGAGACTGACTGACTGCTTTAGTGACTGACTGACTGACTGCCTGACTGACTGACTGACTGAATGACTGACTGACTGAGACTAAATGACTGACTGCTTGACTGACTGGCTGAAGGACTAACTGACTGACTGAGTGACTGACTGACTGGACTGACTGACTGAGACTGAATGACTGAGTGCTTGACTGATTGACTGTCAGACTGACTGACTGACTTCGCAAAAGGGAAAAATAAAAAAAAAGAATTATAAAATTAGAAAAAAATATTTGCATTTAAGATTTCCTTTCCGGCTGGGATTTGAACCCAGGGCGACACTCATGGAAGCCCAACGCTCTCGCCAATATACTATCGGATCTCTGTTGATCGGTGTCTTAATTATAATAAAAACAAAAAATGCACCTTAGTAATTATTGATCTAAAATCTTTGAAATCTAAAGGTCTAATGATTAAACTGACTCAGAATTTTCTTCCCTACATAAATAATCAATAATTGCAAAGGAAAGAAATTGAAAAAAAAAAGAATTTTCAAATTAGAAAAGAAATGTATACATTGAAGATATTCGATCCGGCTGGGACTCGAACCCAGGCCACTCGCTTGGAAGACCAGCGGTCTAGCCATTAGGCTATCGGAGTTCTGTCGAGCGGAGTCTTACTGCCTGACTGATACTGCCTGACTGACAGACTGACTCACGGACTGACTGATACTGACTGACTGACTCACTGATACTGACTGACTGACTCACTGACTGACCGAGACTGACTGACTAACTGCCTGACTGACTGAGACTGGACTGACTGACTGACTGACTGACTAACTGACTGACTGAGACTGACTGACTGACTGCTTGACTCTCTGACTGGCTATTTCACTGACTGACTGAATGACTAAATGACTGACTGACACTGACTGACTGACTGCTTGACTACCTGACTGACTGCTTGACTGACTAACTGACTGGACAGGACTGACCGACTGACTGACTGACAGACTGACTGAATAAGGATGACTGACAGACTGACTGAATAAGGCTGACTGACTGACTGACTGACAGACTGACTGAATAAGGCTGACTGACTGACTGACTGACAGACTGACTGAATAAGGCTGACCGACTGACTGACTGCCTGACTGACTGACTGAATGACTGACTAACTGACCGAGACTGACTGACTGACTGACTGAGACTGGACTGGACTGACTGACTGACTGAGACTGACTGACTGCTTTAGTGACTAACTGACTGCATAGGACTGACCGACTGACTGACTCACTGACTGCCTGACTGACTGACTGACTGAATGACTGACTGACTGAGACTAAATGACTGACTGCTTGACTGACTGGCTGAAGGACTAACTGACCGACTGAGTGACTGACTGACTGGACTGACTGACTGAGACGGAATGACTGAGTGCTTGACTGATTGACTGTCAGACTGACTGACTGACTTCGCAAAAGGGAAAAATAAAAAAAAAAAGAATTATAAAATTAGAAAAAAATATTTGCATTTAAGATTTCCTTTCCGGCTGGGATTTGAACCCAGGGCGACACTCATGGAAGCCCAACGCTCTCGCCAATATACTATCGGTTCTCTGTTGATCTGTGTCTTAATTATAATAAAAACAAAAAATGCACCTTAGTAATTATTGATCTAAAATCTTTGAAATCTAAAGGTCGAATGATTAAACTGACTCAGAATTTTCTTCCGTACATAAATAATCCATATTTGCAAAAGAAAGAAATTGAAAAAAAAAAGAATCTTCAAATTAGAAGAGAAATATATACATGGAAGATTTTCGTTCCGGTCAGGACTCGAACCCAGTACCACGCGCTTGGAACCCAACGGTCTAGCCATTAGGCTATCGGAGCTCTGTCGATGGAAGTCTTAAATATAATAAAAACAAAAAATGCACCTTGGTAATTATTGATTCAAACACTTTGAAATTTACAGGTCGAATAATTAAACTGACTCAGAATTTTTCTCCCTACATAAATAATCAATATTCGCAAAAGAGAAAAATTAAAAAAAAAAGAAGAAGAAATTTCAAATTAGAAACTAAAAGTATACATTGAAGATTTTCGTTCAGGCTGGGACTCGAACCCAGGGCCACTCGCTTGGAAGCCTAACACTCTAGCCATTAGTCTATGGGAGCTCTGTCGGTGGGAGTTTTAAATATAATAAAAACAAAAAATGCACCTTGGTAATTGTTTATTTAAACACTTTGAAACCTTCGTGTCGAAAAATTAAACTGACTCAGAATTTTCTTCCCTACATAAATAATCAATAATTGCAAAGGAAAGAAATTGAAAAAAAAAAGAATTTTCAAATTAGAAAAGAAATATATACATTGAAGATTTTCGCTCCGGCTGGGACTCGAACCCAGGCCACTCGCTTGGAAGACCAGCGGTCTAGCCATTAGGCTATCGGAGTACTGTCGAGCGGAGTCTTACTGCCTGACTGATACTGCCTGACTGACAGACTGACTCACTGACTGACTGATACTGACTGACTGACTCACTGACTGACCGAGACTGACTGACTAACTGCCTGACTGACTGAGACTGGACTGACTGACTGACTGACTGACTGACTGACTAACTGACTGACTGAGACTGACTGACTGACTGCTTGACTCTCTGACTGGCTATTTCACTGACTGACTGAATGACTAAATGACTGACTGACACTGACTGACTGACTGCTTGACTACCTGACTGACTGCTTGACTGACTAACTGACTGGACAGGACTGACCGACTGACTGACTGACAGACTGACTGAATAAGGATGACTGACAGACTGACTGAATAAGGCTGACTGACTGACTGACTGACAGACTGACTGAATAAGGCTGACCGGTTGACTGACTGCCTGACTGACTGACTGACTGAATGACTGACTGACTGACTGACCGAGACGACTGACTGACTGACTGAGACTGGACTGGACTGACTGACTGACTGACTGACTGAGACTGACTGACTGCTTTAGTGACTAACTGACTGCACAGGACTGACCGACTGACTGACTGACTGACTGCCTGACTGACTGACTGACTGAATGACTGACTGACTGAGACTAAATGACTGACTGCTTGACTGACTGGCTGAAGGACTAACTGACTGACTGAGTGGCTGACTGACTGGACTGACTGACTGAGACTGAATGACTGAGTGCTTGACTGATTGACTGTCAGACTGACTGACTGACTTCGCAAAAGGGAAAAATAAAAAAAAAAGAATTATAAAATTAGAAAAAAATATTTGCATTTAAGATTTCCTTTCCGGCTGGGATTTGAACCCAGGGCGACACTCATGGAAGCCCAACGCTCTCGCCAATATACTATCGGATCTCTGTTGATCGGTGTCTTAATTATAATAAAAACAAAAAATGCACCTTAGTAATTATTGATCTAAAATCTTTAAAATCTAAAGGTCGAATGATTAAACTGACTCAGAATTTTCTTCCGTACATAAATAATCCATATTTGCAAAAGAAAGAAATTGAAAAAAAAAAGAATCTTCAAATTAGAAGAGAAATATATACACGGAAGATTTTCGTTCCGGCCGGGACTCGAACCCAGTACCACGCGCTTGGAACCCAACGGTCTAGCCATTAGGCTATCGGAGCTCTGTCGATGGAAGTCTTAAACATAATAAAAACAAAAAATGCACCTTGGTAATTATTGATTCAAACACTTTGAAATTTACAGGTCAAATAATTAAACTGACTCAGAATTTTTCTCCCTAAATAAATAATCAATATTCGCAAAAGAGAAAAATTAAAAAAAAAAGAAGAAGAAATTTCAAATTAGAAACTAAAAGTATACATTGAAGATTTTCGTTCAGGCTGGGACTCGAACCCAGGGCCACTCGCTTGGAAGCCTAACACTCTAGCCATTAGTCTATGGGAGCTCTGTCGGTGGGAGTTTTAAATATAATAAAAACAAAAAATGCACCTTGGTAATTGTTTATTTAAACACTTTGAAACCTTCGTGTCAAAAAATAAAACTGACTCAGAATTTTCTTCCCTACATAAATAATCAATAATTGCAAAGGAAAGAAATTGAAAAAAAAAAGAATTTTCAAATTAGAAAAGAAATATATACATTGAAGATATTCGCTCCGGCTGGGACTCGAACCCAGGCCACTCGCTTGGAAGACCAGCAGTCTAGCCATTAGGCTATCGGAGTTCTGTCGAGCGGAGTCTTACTGCCTGACTGATACTGCCTGACTGACTGACTGATACTGACTGACTAACTCACTGACTGACCGAGACTGACTGACTAACTGCCTGACTGACTGAGACTGGACTGACTGACTGACTGACTGACTGACTGACAAACTGACTGACTGAGACTGACTGACTGACTGCTTGACTCTCTGACTGGCTATTTCACTGACTGACTGAATGGCTAAATGACTGACTGACACTGACTGACTGACTGCTTGACTACCTGACTGACTGCTTGACTGACTAACTGACTGGACAGGACTGACCGACTGACTGACTGACAGACTGACTGAATAAGGATGACTGACAGACTGACTGAATAAGGCTGACTGACTGACTGACTGACAGACTGACTGAATAAGGCTGACCGACTGACTGACTGCCTGACTGACTGACTGACTGAATGACTGACTGACTGACTGACTGACAGACTGACTGAATAAGGCTGACCGACTGACTGACTGCCTGACTGACTGACTGACTGAATGACTGACTGACTGACTGACCGAGACTGACTGACTGACTGACTGAGACTGACTGACTGCTTTAGTAACTAACTGACTGCACAGGACTGACCGACTGACTGACTGACTGACTGCCTGACTGACTGAATGACTGAATGACTGACTGACTGAGACTAAATGACTGACTGCTTGACTGACTGGCTGAAGGACTAACTGACTGACTGAGTGACTGACTGACTGGACTGACTGACTGAGACTGAATGACTGAGTGCTTGACTGATTGACTGTCAGACTGACTGACTGACTTCGCAAAAGGGAAAAATAAAAAAAAAATGAATTATAAAATTAGAAAAAATATTTGCATTTAAGGTTTCCTTTCCGGCAGGGATTTGAACCCAGGGCGACACTCACGGAAGCCCAACGCTCTCGCCAATATACTATCGGATCTCTGTTGATCGGTGTCTTAATTATAATAAAAACAAAAAATGCACCTTAGTAATTATTGATCTAAAATCTTTGAAATCTAAAGGTCGAATGATTAAACTGACTCAGAATTTTCTTCCGTACATAAATAATCCATATTTGCAAAAGAAAGAAATTGAAAAAAAAAGAATCTTCAAATTAGAAGAGAAATATATACATTGAAGATTTTCGTTCCGGCCGGGACTCGAACCCAGTACCACGCGCTTGGAACCCAACGGTCTAGCCATTAGGCTATCGGAGCTCTGTCGATGGAAGTCTTAAATATAATAAAAACAAAAAATGCACCTTGGTAATTATTGATTCAAACACTTTGAAATTTACAGGTCGAATAATTAAACTGACTCAGAATTTTTCTCCCTTCATAAATAATCAATATTCGCAAAAGAGAAAAATTAAAAAAAAAAGAAGAAGAAATTTCAAAATAGAAACTAAAAGTTTACATTGAAGATTTTCGTTCAGGCTGGGACTCGAACCCAGGGCCACTCGCTTGGAAGCCTAACACTCTAGCCATTAGTCTATGGGAGCTCTGTCGGTGGGAGTTTTAAATATAATAAAAACAAAAAATGCACCTTGGTAATTGTTTGAAATCTTCGTGTCGAAAAATTAAACTGACTCAGAATTTTCTTCCCTACATAAATAATCAATAATTGCAAAGGAAAGAAATTGAAAAAAAAAAGAATTTTCAAATTAGAAAAGAAATATATACATTGAAGATATTCGCTCCGGCTGGGACTCGAACCCAGGCCACTCGCTTGGAAGACCAGCGGTCTAGCCATTAGGCTATCGGAGTTCTGTCGAGCGGAGTCTTACTGCCTGACTGATACTGCCTGACTGACAGACTGACTCACTGACTGACTGATACTGACTGACTGACTCACTGACTGACCGAGACTGACTGACTAACTGCCTGACTGACTGAGACTGGACTGACTGACTGACTGACTGACTAACTGACTGACTGAGACTGACTGACTGACTGCTTGACTCTCTGACTGGCTATTTCACTGACTGACTGAATGACTAAATGACTGACTGACACTGACTGACTGAATGACTAAATGACTGACTGACACTGACTGACTGACTGCTTGACTACCTGACTGACTGCTTGACTGACTAACTGACTGGACAGGACTGACCGACTGACTGACTGAATAAGGATGACTGACGGACTGACTGAATAAGGCTGACTGACTGACTGACTGACAGACTGACTGAATAAGGCTGACCGACTGACTGACTGCCTGACTGACTGACTGACTGAATAAGGATGACTGACGGACTGACTGAATAAGGCTGACTGACTGACTGACTGACAGACTGACTGAATAAGGCTGACCGAGACTGACTGACTGACTGACTGAGACTGGACTGGACTGACTGACTGACTGACTGACTGAGACTGACTGATTGCTTTAGTGACTAACTGACTGCACAGGACTGACCGACTGACTGACTGACTGACTGCCTGACTGACTGAATGACTGACTGACTGAGACTAAATGACTGACTGCTTGACTGACTGGCTGAAGGACTAACTGACTGACTGAGTGACTGACTGACTGGACTGACGGACTGAGACTGAATGACTGAGTGCTTGACTGATTGGCTGTCAGACTGACTGACTGACTTCGCAAAAGGGAAAAATAAAAAAAAAGAATTATAAAATTAGAAAAAAATATATGCATTTAAGATTTCCTTTCCGGCTGGGATTTGAACCCAGGGCGACACTCATGGAAGCCCAACGCTCTCGCCAATATACTATCGGATCTCTGTTGATCGGTGTCTTAATTATAATAAAAACAAAAAATGCACCTTAGTAATTATTGATCCAAAATCTTTGAAATCTAAAGGTCGAATGATTAAACTGACTCAGAATTTTCTTCCGTACATAAATAATCCATATTTGCAAAAGAAAGAAATTGAAAAAAAAAGAATCTTCAAATTAGAAGAGAAATATATACATGGAAGATTTTCGTTCCGGCCGGGACACGAACCCAGTACCACGCGCTTGGAACCCAACGGTCTAGCCATTAGGCTATCGGAGCTCTGTCGATGGAAGTCTTAAATATAATAAAAACAAAAAATGCACCTTGGTAATTATTGATTCAAACACTTTGAAATTTACAGGTCGAATAATTAAACTGGCTCAGAATTTTTCTCCCTACATAAATAATCAATATTCGCAAAAGAGAAAAATTAAAAAAAAAAGAAGAAGAAATTTCAAAATAGAAACTAAAAGTATACATTGAAGATTTTCGTTCAGGCTGGGACTCGAACCCAGGGCCACTCGCTTGGAAGCCTAACACTCTAGCCATTAGTCTATGGGAGCTCTGCCGGTGGGAGTTTTAAATATAATAAAAACAAAAAATGCACCTTGGTAATTGTTTATTTAAACACTTTGAAATCTTCGTGTCGAAAAATTAAACTGACTCAGAATTTTCTTCCCTACATAAATAATCAATAATTGCAAAGGAAAGAAATTGAAAAAAAAAGAATTTTCAAATTAGAAAAGAAATATATACATTGAAGATATTCGCTCCGGCTGGGACTCGAACCCAGGCCACTCGCTTGGAAGACCAGCGGTCTAGCCATTAGGCTATCGGAGTTCTGTCGAGCGGAGTCTTACTGCCTGACTGATACTGCCTGACTGACAGACTGACTCACTGACTGACTGATACTGACTGACTGACAGACTGACTCACTGACTGACTGATACTGACTGACTGACTCACTGACTGACCGAGACTGACTGACTAACTGCCTGACTGACTGAGACTGGACTGACTGACTGACTGACTGACTGACTGACTAACTGACTGACTGAGACTGACTGACTGACTGCTTGACTCTCTGACTGGCTATTTCACTGACTGACTGAATGACTAAATGACTGACTGACACTGACTGACTGACTGCTTGACTACCTGACTGACTGCTTGACTGACTAACTGACTGGACAGGACTGACCGACTGACTGACTGACAGACTGACTGAATAAGGATGACTGACAGACTGACTGAATAAGGCTGACTGACTGACTGACTGACAGACTGACTGAATAAGGCTGACCGACTGACTGACTGCCTGACTGACTGACTGACCGAGACTGACTGACTGACTGACTGAGACTGGACTGGACTGACTGACTGACTGACTGACTGACTGAGACTGACTGACTGCTTTAGTGACTAACTGACTGCACAGGACTGACCGACTGACTGACTGACTGACTGCCTGACTGACTGACTGACTGAATGACTGACTGACTGAGACTAAATGACTGACTGCTTGACTGACTGGCTGAAGGACTAACTGACTGACTGAGTGACTGACTGACTGGACTGACTGACTGAGACTGAATGACTGAGTGCTTGACTGATTGACTGTCAGACTGACTGACTGACTTCGCAAAAGGGAAAAATAAAAAAAAAGAATTATAAAATTAGAAAAAAATATTTGCATTTAAGATTTCCTTTCCGGCTGGGATTTGAACCCAGGGCGACACTCATGGAAGGCCAACGCTCTCGCCAATATACTTTCGGATCTCTGTTGATCGGTGTCTTAATTATAATAAAAACAAAAAATGCACCTTAGTAATTATTGATCTAATATCTTTGAAATCTAAAGGTCGAATGATTAAACTGACTCAGAATTTTCTTCCGTACATAAATAATCCATATTTGCAAAAGAAAGAAATTGAAAAAAAAAAGAATCTTCAAATTAGAAGAGAAATATATACATGGAAGATTTTCGTTTCGGCCGGGACTCGAACCCAGTACCACGCGCTTGGAACCCAACTTTCTAGCCATTAGGCTATCGGAGCTCTGTCGATGGAAGTCTTAAATATAATAAAAACAAAAAATGCACCTTGGTAATTATTGATTCAAACACTTTGAAATTTACAGGTCGAATAATTAAACTGACTCAGAATTTTTCTCCCTACATAAATAATCAATATTCGCAAAAGAGAAAAATTAAAAAAAAAGAAGAAGAAATTTCAAACTAAAAGTATACATTGAAGATTTTCGTTCAGGCTGGGACTCGAACCCAGGGCCACTCGCTTGGAAGCCTAACACTCTAGCCATTAGTCTATGGGAGCTCTGTCGGTGGGAGTTTTAAATATAATAAAAACAAAAAATGTACCTTTGTAATTGTTTATTTAAACACTTTGAAATCTTCGTGTCGAAAAATTAAACTGACTCAGAATTTTCTTCCCTACATAAATAATCAATAATTGCAAAGGAAAGAAATTGAAAAAAAAAAGAATTTTCAAATTAGAAAAGAAATATATACATTGAAGATTTTCGCTCCGGCTGGGACTCGAACCCAGGCCACTCGCTTGGAAGACCAGCGGTCTAGCCATTAGGCTATCGGAGTACTGTCGAGCGGAGTCTTACTGCCTGACTGATACTGCCTGACTGACAGACTGACTCACTGACTGACTGATACTGACTGACTGACTCACTGACTGACCGAGACTGACTGACTAACTGCCTGACTGACTGAGACTGGACTGACTGACTGACTGACTGACTGACTGACTAACTGACTGACTGAGACTGACTGACTGACTGCTTGACTCTCTGACTGGCTATTTCACTGACTGACTGAATGACTAAATGACTGACTGACACTGACTGACTGACTGCTTGACTACCTGACTGACTGCTTGACTGACTAACTGACTGGACAGGACTGACCGACTGACTGACTGACAGACTGACTGAATAAGGCTGACTGACTGACTGACTGACAGACTGACTGAATAAGGCTGACCGATTGACTGACTGCCTGACTGACTGACTGACTGAATGACTGACTGACTGACTGACCGAGACGACTGACTGACTGACTGAGACTGGACTGGACTGACTGACTGACTGACTGACTGAGACTGACTGACTGCTTTAGTGACTAACTGACTGCACAGGACTGACCGACTGACTGACTGCCTGACTGACTGACTGACTGAATGACTGACTGACTGAGACTAAATGACTGACTGCTTGACTGACTGGCTGAAGGACTAACTGACTGACTGAGTGACTGATTGACTGGACTGACTGACTGAGACTGAATGACTGAGTGCTTGACTGATTGACTGTCAGACTGACTGACTGACTTCGCAAAAGGGAAAAATAAAAAAAAAAGGAATTATAAAATTAGAAAAAAATATTTGCATTTAAGATTTCCTTTCCGGCTGGGATTTGAACCCAGGGCGACACTCATGGAAGCCCAACGCTCTCGCCAATATACTATCGGATCTCTGTTGATCGGTGTCTTAATTATAATAAAAACAAAAAATGCACCTTAGTAATTATTGATCTAAAATCTTTGAAATCTAAAGGTCGAATGATTAAACTGACTCAGAATTTTCTTCCGTACATAAATAATCCATATTTGCAAAAGAAAGAAATTGAAAAAAAAAAGAATCTTCAAATTAGAAGAGAAATATATACATGGAAGATTTTCGTTCCGGCCGGGACTCGAACCCAGTACCACGCGCTTGGAACCCAACGGTCTAGCCATTAGGCTATCGGAGCTCTGTCGATGGAAGTCTTAAATATAATAAAAACAAAAAATGTACCTTGGTAATTATTGATTCAAACACTTTGAAATTTACAGGTCAAATAATTAAACTGACTCAGAATTTTTCTCCCTACATAAATAATCAATATTCGCAAAAGAGAAAAATTAAAAAAAAAGAAGAAGAAATTTCAAATTAGAAACTAAAAGTATACATTGAAGATTTTCGTTCAGGCTGGGACTCGAACCCAGGGCCACTCGCTTGGAAGCCTAACACTCTAGCCATTAGTCTATGGGAGCTCTGTCGGTGGGAGTTTTAAATATAATAAAAACAAAAAATGCACCTTGGTAATTGTTTATTTAAACACTTTGAAACCTTTGTGTCGAAAAATTAAACTGACTCAGAATTTTCTTCCCTACATAAATAATCAATAATTGCAAAGGAAAGAAATTGAAAAAAAAAACAATTTTCAAATTAGAAAAGAAATATATACATTAAAGATATTCGATCCGGCTGGGACTCGAACCCAGGCCACTCGCTTGGAAGACCAGCGGTCTAGCCATTAGGCTATCGGAGTTCTGTCGAGCGGAGTCTTACTGCCTGACTGATACTGCCTGACTGACAGACTGACTCACTGACAGACTGATACTGACTGACTGACTCACTGACTGACCGAGACTGACTGACTAACTGCCTGACTGACTGAGACTGGACTGACTGACTGACTGACTGACTGACTGACTGACTGACTAACTGACTGACTGAGACTGACTGACTGACTGCTTGACTCTCTGACTGGCTATTTCACTGACTGACTGAATGACTAAATGACTGACTGACACTGACTGACTGACTGAATGACTAAATGACTGACTGACACTGACTGACTGACTGCTTGACTACCTGACTGACTGCTTGACTGACTAACTGACTGGACAGGACTGACCGACTGACTGACTGACTGACTGACAGACTGACTGAATAAGGCTGACCGACTGACTGACTGCCTGACTGACTGACTGACTGACCGAGACTGACTGACTGACTGACTGAGACTGGACTGGACTGACTGACTGACTGACTGACTGAGACTGACTGACTGCTTTAGTGACTAACTGACTGCACAGGACTGACCGACTGACTGACTGACTGACTGCCTGACTGACTGACTGACTGAATGACTGAATGACTGAGACTAAATGACTGACTGCTTGACTGACTGGCTGAAGGACTAACTGACTGACTGAGTGACTGACTGACTGGACTGACTGACTGAGACTGAATGAATGAGTGCTTGACTGATTGACTGTCAGACTGACTGACTGACTTCGCAAAAGGGAAAAATAAAAAAAAAAGAATTATAAAATTAGAAAAAAATATTTGCATTTAAGATTTCCTTTCCGGCTGGGATTTGAACCCAGGACGACACTCATGGAAGCCCAACGCTCTCGCCAATATACTATCGGATCTCTGTTGATCGGTGTCTTAATTATAATAAAAACAAAAAATGCACCTTAGTAATTATTGATCTAAAATCTTTGAAATCTAAAGGTCGAATGATTAAACTGACTCAGAATTTTCTTCCGTACATAAATAATCCATATTTGCAAAAGAAAGAAATTGAAAAAAAAAAAGAATCTTCAAATTAGAAGAGAAATATATACATGGAAGATTTTCGTTCCGGCCGGGACTCGAACCCAGTACCACGCGCTTGGAACCCAACGGTCTAGCCATTAGGCTACCGGAGCTCTGTCGATGGAAGTCTTAAATATAATAAAAACAAAAAATGCACCTTGGTAATTATTGATTCAAACACTTTAAAATTTACAGGTCGAATAATTAAACTGACTCAGAATTTTTCTCCCTACATAAATAATCAATATTCGCAAAAGAGAAAAATTAAAAAAAAAGAAGAAGAAATTTCAAATTAGAAACTAAAAGTATACATTGAAGATTTTCGTTCAGGCTGGGACTCGAACCCAGGGCCACTCGCATGGAAGCCTAACACTCTAGCCATTAGTCTATGGGAGCTCTGTCGGTGGGAGTTTTAAATATAATAAAAACAAAAAATGCACCTTGGTAATTGTTTATTTAAACACTTTGAAATCTTTGTGTCGAAAAATTAAACTGACTCAGAATTTTCTTCCCTACATAAATAATCAATAATTGCAAAGGAAAGAAATTGAAAAAAAAAAGAATGTTCAAATCAGAAAAGAAATATATACATTGAAGATATTCGCTCCGGCTGGGACTCGAACCCAGGCCACTCTCTTGGAAGACCAGCGGTGTAGCCATTAGGCTATCGGAGTTCTGTCGAGCGGAGTCTTACTGCCTGACTGACAGACTGACTCACTGACTGACTGATACTGACTGACTGACTCACTGACTGACCGAGACTGACTGACTAACTGCCTGACTGACTGAGACTGGACTGACTGACTGACTGACTGACTAACTGACTGACTGAGACTGACTGACTGACTGCTTGACTCTCTGACTGGCTATTTCACTGACTGACTGAATGACTAAATGACTGACTGACACTGACTGACTGACTGCTTGACTACCTGACTGACTGCTTGACTGACTAACTGACTGGACAGGACTGACCGACTGACTGACAGACTGACTGAATAAGGATGACTGACAGACTGACTGAATAAGGCTGACTGACTGACTGACTGACAGACTGACTGAATAAGGCTGACCGACTGACTGACTGCCTGACTGACTGACTGACTGAATGACTGACTGACTGACTGACCGAGACTGACTGACTGACTGACTGAGACTGGACTGGACTGACTGACTGACTGACTGACTGAGACTGACTGACTGCTTTAGTGACTAACTGACTGCACAGGACTGACCGACTGACTGACTGACTGACTGCCTGACTGACTGACTGACTGAATGACTGACTGACTGAGACTAAATGACTGACTGCTTGACTGACTGGCTGAAGGACTAACTGACTGACTGAGTGACTGACTGACTGGACTGACTGACTGAGACTGAATGACTGAGTGACTGACTGACTGGACTGACTGACTGAGACTGAATGACTGAGTGCTTGACTGATTGACTGTCAGACTGACTGACTGACTTCGCAAAAGGGAAAAATAAAAAAAAAGAATTATAAAATTAGAAAAAAATATTTGCATTTAAGATTTCCTTTCCGGCTGGGATTTGAACCCAGGGCGACACTCATGGAAGCCCAACGCTCTCGCCAATATACTATCGGATCTCTGTTGATCGGTGTCTTAATTATAATAAAAACAAAAAATGCAACTTAGTAATTATTGATCTAAAATTTTTGAAATCTAAAGGTCGAATGATTAAACTGACTCAGAATTTTCTTCCGTACATAAATAATCCATATTTGCAAAAGAAAGAAATTGAAAAAAAAAAAGAATCTTCAAATTAGAAGAGAAATTTATACATGGAAGATTTTCGTTCCGGCCGGGACTCGAACCCAGTACCACGCGCTTGGAACCCAACGGTCTAGCCATTAGGCTATCGGAGCTCTGTCGATGGAAGTCTTAAATATAATAAAAACAAAAAATGCACCTTGGTAATTATTGATTCAAACACTTTGAAATTTACAGGTCGAATAATTAAACTGACTCAGAATTTTTCTCCCTACATAAATAATCAATATTCGCAAAAGAGAAAAATTAAAAAAAAAAGAAGAAGAAATTTCAAATTAGAAACTAAAAGTATACATTGAAGATTTTCGTTCAGGCTGGGACTCGAACCCAAGGCCACTCGCTTGGAAGCCTAACACTCTAGCCATTAGTCTATGGGAGCTCTGTCGGTGGGAGTTTTAAATATAATAAAAACAAAAAATGCACCTTGGTAATTGTTTATTTAAACACTTTGAAATCTTCGTGTCGAAAAATTAAACTGACTCAGAATTTTCTTCCCTACATAAATAATCAATAATTGCAAAGGAAAGAAATTGAAAAAAAAAAGAATTTTCAAATTAGAAAAGAAATATATACATTGAAGATATTCGCTCCGGCTGGGACTCGAACCCAGGCCACTCGCTTGGAAGACCAGCGGTCTAGCCATTAGGCTATCGGAGTTCTGTCGAGCGGAGTCTTACTGCCTGACTGATACTGCCTGACTGACAGACTGACTCACTGACTGACTGATACTGACTGACTGACTCACTGACTGACCGAGACTGACTGACTAACTGCCTGACTGACTGAGACTGGACTGACTGACTGACTGACTGACTGACTAACTGACTGACTGAGACTGACTGACTGACTGCTTGACTCTCTGACTGGCTATTTCACTGACTGACTGAATGACTAAATGACTGACTGACACTGACTGACTGACTGCTTGACTACCTGACTGACTGCTTGACTGACTAACTGACTGGACAGGACTGACCGACTGACTGACTGACAGACTGACTGAATAAGGATGACTGACAGACTGACTGAATAAGGCTGACTGACTGACTGACTGACAGACTGACTGAATAAGGCTGACCGACTGACTGACTGCCTGACTGACTGACTGACTGAATGACTGACTGACTGACTGACCGAGACTGACTGACTGACTGAGACTGGACTGGACTGACTGACTGACTGACTGACTGAGACTGGACTGGACTGACTGACTGACTGACTGACTGAGACTGACTGACTGCTTTAGTGACTAACTGACTGCACAGGACTGACCGACTGACTGACTGACTGACTGCCTGACTGACTGACTGACTGAATGACTGACTGACTGAGACTAAATGACTGACTGCTTGACTGACTGGCTGAAGGACTAACTGACTGACTGAGTGACTGACTGACTGGACTGACTGACTGAGACTGAATGATTGAGTGCTTGACTGATTGACTGTCAGACTGACTGACTGACTTCGCAAAAGGGAAATATAAAAAAAAAGAATTATAAAATTAGAAAAAAATATTTGCATTTAAGATTTCCTTTCCGGCCGGGACTCGAACCCAGTACCACGCGCTAGGAACCCAACGGTCTAGCCATTAGGCTATCGGAGCTCTGTCGATGGAAGTCTTAAATATAATAAAAACAAAAAATGCACCTTGGTAATTATTGATTCAAACACTTTGAAATTTACAGGTCGAATAATTAAACTGACTCAGAATTTTTCTCCCTACATAAATAATCAATATTCGCAAAAGAGAAAAATTAAAAAAAAAAGAAGAAGAAATTTCAAATTAGAAACTAAAAGTATACATTGAAGATTTTCGTTCAGGCTGGGACTCGAACCCAAGGCCACTCGCTTGGAAGCCTAACACTCTAGCCATTAGTCTATGGGAGCTCTGTCGGTGGGAGTTTTAAATATAATAAAAACAAAAAATGCACCTTGGTAATTGTTTATTTAAACACTTTGAAATCTTCGTGTCGAAAAATTAAACTGACTCAGAATTTTCTTCCCTACATAAATAATCAATAATTGCAAAGGAAAGAAATTGAAAAAAAAAAGAATTTTCAAATTAGAAAAGAAATATATACATTGAAGATATTCGCTCCGGCTGGGACTCGAACCCAGGCCACTCGCTTGGAAGACCAGCGGTCTAGCCATTAGGCTATCGGAGTTCTGTCGAGCGGAGTCTTACTGCCTGACTGATACTGCCTGACTGACAGACTGACTCACTGACTGACTGATACTGACTGACTGACTCACTGACTGACCGAGACTGACTGACTAACTGCCTGACTGACTGAGACTGGACTGACTGACTGACTGACTGACTGACTAACTGACTGACTGAGACTGACTGACTGACTGCTTGACTCTCTGACTGGCTATTTCACTGACTGACTGAATGACTAAATGACTGACTGACACTGACTGACTGACTGCTTGACTACCTGACTGACTGCTTGACTGACTAACTGACTGGACAGGACTGACCGACTGACTGACTGACAGACTGACTGAATAAGGATGACTGACAGACTGACTGAATAAGGCTGACTGACTGACTGACTGACAGACTGACTGAATAAGGCTGACCGACTGACTGACTGCCTGACTGACTGACTGACTGAATGACTGACTGACTGACTGACCGAGACTGACTGACTGACTGAGACTGGACTGGACTGACTGACTGACTGACTGACTGAGACTGGACTGGACTGACTGACTGACTGACTGACTGAGACTGACTGACTGCTTTAGTGACTAACTGACTGCACAGGACTGACCGACTGACTGACTGACTGACTGCCTGACTGACTGACTGACTGAATGACTGACTGACTGAGACTAAATGACTGACTGCTTGACTGACTGGCTGAAGGACTAACTGACTGACTGAGTGACTGACTGACTGGACTGACTGACTGAGACTGAATGATTGAGTGCTTGACTGATTGACTGTCAGACTGACTGACTGACTTCGCAAAAGGGAAATATAAAAAAAAAGAATTATAAAATTAGAAAAAAATATTTGCATTTAAGATTTCCTTTCCGGCCGGGACTCGAACCCAGTACCACGCGCTAGGAACCCAACGGTCTAGCCATTAGGCTATCGGAGCTCTGTCGATGGAAGTCTTAAATATAATAAAAACAAAAAATGCACCTTGGTAATTATTGATTCAAACACTTTGAAATTTACAGGTCGAATAATTAAACTGACTCAGAATTTTTCTCCCTACATAAATAATCAATATTCGCAAAAGAGAAAAATTAAAAAAAAAGAAGAAGAAATTTCAAATTAGAAACTAAAAGTATACATTGAAGATTTTCGTTCAGGCTGGGACTCGAACCCAGGGCCACTCGCTTGGAAGCCTAACACTCTAGCCATTAGTCTATGGGAGCTCTGTCGGTGGGAGTTTTAAATATAATAAAAACAAAAAATGCACCTTGGTAATTGTTTATTTAAACAGTTTGAAATCTTCGTGTCGAAAAATTAAACTGACTCAGAATTTTCTTCCCTACATAAATAATCAATAATTGCAAAGGAAAGAAATTGAAAAAAAAAAGAATGTTCAAATCAGAAAAGAAATATATACATTGAAGATATTCGCTCCGGCTGGGACTCGAACCCAGGCCACTCGCTTGGAAGACCAGCGGTGTAGCCATTAGGCTATCGGAGTTCTGTCGAGCGGAGTCTTACTGCCTGACTGACAGACTGACTCACTGACTGACTGATACTGACTGACTGACTCACTGACTGACCGAGACTGACTGACTAACTGCCTGACTGACTGAGACTGGACTGACTGACTGACTGACTGACTGAGACTGACTGACTGACTGCTTGACTCTCTGACTGGCTATTTCACTGACTGACTGAATGACTAAATGACTGACTGACACTGACTGACTGACTGCTTGACTACCTGACTGACTGCTTGACTGACTAACTGACTGGACAGGACTGACCGACTGACTGACAGACTGACTGAATAAGGATGACTGACAGACTGACTGAATAAGGCTGACTGACTGACTGACTGACAGACTGACTGAATAAGGCTGACCGACTGACTGACTGCCTGACTGACTGACTGACTGAATGACTGACTGACTGACTGACCGAGACTGACTGACTGACTGACTGAGACTGGACTGGACTGACTGACTGACTGACTGACTGAGACTGACTGACTGCTTTAGTGACTAACTGACTGCACAGGACTGACCGACTGACTGACTGACTGACTGCCTGACTGACTGACTGACTGAATGACTGACTGACTGAGACTAAATGACTGACTGCTTGACTGACTGGCTGAAGGACTAACTGACTGACTGAGTGACTGACTGACTGGACTGACTGACTGAGACTGAATGACTGAGTGACTGACTGACTGGACTGACTGACTGAGACTGAATGACTGAGTGCTTGACTGATTGACTGTCAGACTGACTGACTGACTTCGCAAAAGGGAAAAATAAAAAAAAAGAATTATAAAATTAGAAAAAAATATTTGCATTTAAGATTTCCTTTCCGGCTGGGATTTGAACCCAGGGCGACACTCATGGAAGCCCAACGCTCTCGCCAATATACTATCGGATCTCTGTTGATCGGTGTCTTAATTATAATAAAAACAAAAAATGCAACTTAGTAATTATTGATCTAAAATTTTTGAAATCTAAAGGTCGAATGATTAAACTGACTCAGAATTTTCTTCCGTACATAAATAATCCATATTTGCAAAAGAAAGAAATTGAAAAAAAAAAAGAATCTTCAAATTAGAAGAGAAATTTATACATGGAAGATTTTCGTTCCGGCCGGGACTCGAACCCAGTACCACGCGCTTGGAACCCAACGGTCTAGCCATTAGGCTATCGGAGCTCTGTCGATGGAAGTCTTAAATATAATAAAAACAAAAAATGCACCTTGGTAATTATTGATTCAAACACTTTGAAATTTACAGGTCGAATAATTAAACTGACTCAGAATTTTTCTCCCTACATAAATAATCAATATTCGCAAAAGAGAAAAATTAAAAAAAAAAGAAGAAGAAATTTCAAATTAGAAACTAAAAGTATACATTGAAGATTTTCGTTCAGGCTGGGACTCGAACCCAGGGCCACTCGCTTGGAAGCCTAACACTCTAGCCATTAGTCTATGGGAGCTCTGTCGGTGGGAGTTTTAAATATAATAAAAACAAAAAATGCACCTTGGTAATTGTTTATTTAAACACTTTGAAATCTTCGTGTCGAAAAATTAAACTGACTCAGAATTTTCTTCCCTACATAAATAATCAATAATTGCAAAGGAAAGAAATTGAAAAAAAAAAGAATTTTCAAATTAGAAAAGAAATATATACATTGAAGATATTCGCTCCGGCTGGGACTCGAACCCAGGCCACTCGCTTGGAAGACCAGCGGTCTAGCCATTAGGCTATCGGAGTTCTGTCGAGCGGAGTCTTACTGCCTGACTGATACTGCCTGACTGACAGACTGACTCATTGACTGACTGATACTGACTGACTGACTCACTGACTGACCGAGACTGACTGACTAACTGCCTGACTGACTGAGACTGGACTGACTGACTGACTGACTGACTGACTAACTGACTGACTGAGACTGACTGACTGACTGCTTGACTCTCTGACTGGCTATTTCACTGACTGACTGAATGACTAAATGACTGACTGACACTGACTGACTGACTGCTTGACTACCTGACTGACTGCTTGACTGACTAACTGACTGGACAGGACTGACCGACTGACTGACTGACAGACTGACTGAATAAGGATGACTGACAGACTGACTGAATAAGGCTGACTGACTGACTGACTGACAGACTGACTGAATAAGGCTGACCGACTGACTGACTGCCTGACTGACTGACTGACTGAATGACTGACTGACTGACTGACCGAGACTGACTGACTGACTGAGACTGGACTGGACTGACTGACTGACTGACTGACTGAGACTGGACTGGACTGACTGACTGACTGACTGACTGAGACTGACTGACTGCTTTAGTGACTAACTGACTGCACAGGACTGACCGACTGACTGACTGACTGACTGCCTGACTGACTGACTGACTGAATGACTGACTGACTGAGACTAAATGACTGACTGCTTGACTGACTGGCTGAAGGACTAACTGACTGACTGAGTGACTGACTGACTGGACTGACTGACTGAGACTGAATGATTGAGTGCTTGACTGATTGACTGTCAGACTGACTGACTGACTTCGCAAAAGGGAAATATAAAAAAAAGAATTATAAAATTAGAAAAAAATATTTGCATTTAAGATTTCCTTTCCGGCCGGGACTCGAACCCAGTACCACGCGCTAGGAACCCAACGGTCTAGCCATTAGGCTATCGGAGCTCTGTCGATGGAAGTCTTAAATATAATAAAAACAAAAAATGCACCTTGGTAATTATTGATTCAAACACTTTGAAATTTACAGGTCGAATAATTAAACTGACTCAGAATTTTTCTCCCTGCATAAATAATCAATATTCGCAAAAGAGAAAAATTAAAAAAAAAAGAAGAAGAAATTTCAAATTAGAAACTAAAAGTATACATTGAAGATTTTCGTTCAGGCTGGGACTCGAACCCAGGGCCACTCGCTTGGAAGCCTAACACTCTAGCCATTAGTCTATGGGAGCTCTGTCGGTGGGAGTTTTAAATATAATAAAAACAAAAAATGCACCTTGGTAATTGTTTATTTAAACACTTTGAAATCTTCGTGTCGAAAAATTAAACTGACTCAGAATTTTCTTCCCTACATAAATAATCAATAATTGCAAAGGAAAGAAATTGAAAAAAAAAAAAGAATTTTCAAATTAGAAAAGAAATATATACATTGAAGATATTCGCTCCGGCTGGGACTCGAACCCAGGCCACTCGCTTGGAAGACCAGCGGTCTAGCCATTAGGCTATCGGAGTTCTGTCGAGCGGAGTCTTACTGCCTGACTGATACTGCCTGACTGACAGACTGACTCACTGACTGACTGATACTGACTGACTGACTCACTGACTGACCGAGACTGACTGACTAACTGCCTGACTGACTGAGACTGGACTGACTGACTGACTGACTGACTGACTAACTGACTGACTGAGACTGACTGACTGACTGCTTGACTCTCTGACTGGCTATTTCACTGACTGACTGAATGACTAAATGACTGACTGACACTGACTGACTGACTGCTTGACTACCTGACTGACTGCTTGACTGACTAACTGACTGGACAGGACTGACCGACTGACTGACTGACAGACTGACTGAATAAGGATGACTGACAGACTGACTGAATAAGGCTGACTGACTGACTGACTGACAGACTGACTGAATAAGGCTGACCGACTGACTGACTGCCTGACTGACTGACTGACTGAATGACTGTCTGACTGACTGATCGAGACTGACTGACTGACTGACTGAGACTGGAGTGGACTGACTGACTGACTGAATGACTGACTGACTGAGACTAAATGACTGACTGCTTGACTGACTGGCTGAAGGACTAACTGACTGACTGAGTGTCTGACTGACTGGACTGACTGACTGAGACTGAATGACTGAGTGCTTAACTGATTGACTGTCAGACTGACTGACTGACTTCGCAAAAGGGAAAAATAAAAAAGAAAGAATTATAAAATTAGAAAAAAAATATTTGCATTTAAGATTTCCTTTCCGGCTGGGATTTGAACCCAGGGCGACACTCATGGAAGCCCAACGCTCTCGCCAATATACTATCGGATCTCTGTTGATCGGTGTCTTAATTATAATAAAAACAAAAAATGCACCTTAGTAATTATTGATCTAAAATCTTTGAAATCTAAAGGTCGAATGATTAAACTGACTCAGAATTTTCTTCCGTACATAAATAATCCATATTTGCAAAAGAAAGAAATTGAAAAAAAATAATCTTCAAATTAGAAGAGAAATATATACATGGAAGATTTTCGTTCCGGCCGGGACTCGAACCCAGTACCACGCGCTTGGAACCCAACAGTCTAGCCATTAGGCTATCGGAGCTCTGTCGATGGAAGTCTTAAATATAATAAAAACAAAAAATGCACCTTGGTAATTATTGATTCAAACACTTTGAAATTTACAGGTCGAATAATTAAACTGACTCAGAATTTTTCTCCCTACATAAATAATCAATATTCGCAAAAGAGAAAAATTAAAAAAAAAGAAGAAGAAATTTCAAATTAGAAACTAAAAGTATACATTGAAGATTTTCGTTCAGGATGGGACTCGAACCCAGGGCCACTCGCTTGGAAGCCTAACACTCTAGCCATTAGTCTATGGGAGCTCTGTCGGTGGGAGTTTTAAATATAATAAAAACAAAAAATGCACCTTGGTAATTGTTTATTTAAACACTTTGAAATCTTCGTGTCGAAAAATAAAACTGACTCAGAATTTTCTTCCCTACATAAATAATCAATAATTGCAAAGGAAACAAATTGAAAAAAAAAAGAATTTTCAAATTAGAAAAGAAATATATACATTGAAGATATTCGCTCCGGCTGGGACTCGAACCCAGGCCACTCGCTTGGAAGACCAGCGGTCTAGCCATTAGGCTATCGGAGTTCTGTCGAGCGGAGTCTTACTGCCTGACTGATACTGCCTGACTGACAGACTGACTCACTGACTGACTGATACTGACTGACTGACTCACTGACTGACCGAGACTGACTGACTAACTGCCTGACTGACTGAGACTGGACTGACTGACTGAGACTGACTGACTGACTGCTTGACTCTCTGACTGGCTATTTCACTGACTGACTGAATGACTAAATGACTGACTGAAACTGAATGACTGACTGTTTGACTACCTGACTGACTGCTTGACTGACTAACTGACTGGACAGGACTGACTGACTGACTGACTGACTGAGACTGACTGACTGCTTTAGTGACTAACTGACTGCACAGGACTGACCGACTGACTGACTGACTGACTGCCTGACTGACTGACTGACTGCCTGACTGACTGACTGAGACTAAATGACTGACTGCTTGACTGACTGGCTGAAGGACTAACTGACTGACTGAGTGACTGACTGACTGGACTGACTGACTGAGACTGAATGACTGAGTGCTTGACTGATTGACTGTCAGACTGACTGACTGACTTCGCAAAAGGGAAAAATAAAAAAAAAGAATTATAAAATTAGAAAAAAATATTTGCATTTAAGATTTCCTTTCCGGCCGGGACTCGAACCCAGTACCACGGGCTAGGAACCCAACGGTCTAGCCATTAGGCTATCGGAGCTCTGTCGCTGGAAGCCTTAAATATAATAAAAACAAAAAATGCACCTTGGTAATTATTGATTCAAACACTTTGAAATTTACAGGTCGAATAATTAAACTGACTCAGAATTTTTCTCTCTACATAAATAATCAATATTCGCAAAAGAGAAAAATTAAAAAAAAAAGAAGAAGAAATTTCAAATTAGAAACTAAAAGTATACATTGAAGATTTTCGTTCAGGCTGGGACTCGAACCCAGGGCCACTCGCTTGGAAGCCTAACACTCTAGCCATTAGTCTATGGGAGCTCTGTCGGTGGGAGTTTTAAATATAATAAAAACAAAAAATGCACCTTGGTAATTGTTTATTTAAACACTTTGAAATCTTCGTGTCGAAAAATTAAACTGACTCAGAATTTTCTTCCCTACATAAATAATCAATAATTGCAAAGGAAAGAAATTGAAAAAAAAAGAATTTTCTAATTAGAAAAGAAATATATACATTGAAAATATTCGCTCCGGCTGGGACTCGAACCCAGGCCACTCGCTTGGAAGACCAGCGGTCTAGCCATTAGGCTATCGGAGTTCTGTCGAGCGGAGTCTTACTGCCTGACTGATACTGCCTGACTGACAGACTGACTCACTGACTGACTGATACTGACTGACTGACTCACTGACTGACCGAGACTGACTGACTAACTGCCTGACTGACTGAGACTGGACTGACTGACTGACTGACTGACTGACTAACTGACTGACTGAGACTGACTGACTGACTGCTTGAATCTCTGACTGGCTATTTCACTGACTGACTGAATGACTAAATGACTGACTGACACTGACTGACTGACTGCTTGACTACATGACTGACTGCTTGACTGACTAACTGACTGGACAGGACTGACCGACTGACTGACTGACAGACTGACTGAATAAGGATGACTGACAGACTGACTGAAAAAGGCTGACTGACTGACTGACAGACAGACTGACTGAATAAGGCTGACCGACTGACTGACTGCCTGACTGACTGCCTGACTGACTGACTGACTGAATGACTGACTGACTGACTGACCGAGACTGACTGACTGACTGACAGAGACTGGACTGGACTGACTGACTGACTGACTGACTGAGACTGACTGACTGCTTTAGTGACTAACTGACTGCACAGGACTGACCGACTGACTGACTGACTGACTGCCTGACTGACTGACTGACTGAATGACTGACTGACTGAGACTAAATGACTGACTGCTTGACTGACTGGCTGAAGGACTAACTGACTGACTGAGTGACTGACTGACTGGACTGACTGACTGAGACTGAATGACTGAGTGCTTGACTGATTGACTGTCAGACTGACTGACTGACTTCGCAAAAAGGAAAAATAAACAAAAAAGAATTATAAAATTAGAAAAAAATATTTGCCTTTAAGATTTCCTTTACGGCTGGGATTTGAACCCAGGGCGACACTCATGGAAGCCCAACGCTCTCGCCAATATACTATCGGATCTCTGTTGATCGGTGTCTTAATTATAATAAAAACAAAAAATGCACCTTAGTAATTATTGATCTAAAATCTTTGAAATCTAAAGGTCGAATGATTAAACTGACTCAGAATTTTCTTCCGTACATAAATAATCCATATTTGCAAAAGAAAGAAATTGAAAAAAAAACGAATCTTCAAATTAGAAGAGAAATATATACATGGAAGATTTTCGTTCCGGCCGGGACTCGAACCCAGTACCACGCGCTTGGAACCCAACGGTCTAGCCATTAGGCTATCGGAGCTCTGTCGACGGAAGTCTTAAATATAATAAAAACAAAAAATGCACCTTGGTAATTATTGATTCAAACACTTTGAAATTTACAGGTCGAATAATTAAACTGACTCAGAATTTTTCTCCCTACATAAATAATCAATATTCGCAAAAGAGAAAAATTAAAAAAAAAGAAGAAGAAATTTCAAATTAGAAACTAAAAGTATACATTGAAGATTTTCGTTCAGGCTGGGACTCGAACCCAGGGCCACTCGCATGGAAGCCTAACACTCTAGCCATTAGTCTATGGGAGCTCTGTCGGTGGGAGTTTTAAATATAATAAAAACAAAAAATGCACCTTGGTAATTGTTTATTTAAACACTTTGAAATCTTCGTGTCGAAAAATTAAACTGACTCAGAATTTTCTTCCCTACATAAATAATCAATAATTGCAAAGGAAAGAAATTGAAAAAAAAAAGAATTTTCAAATTAGAAAAGAAATATATACATTGAAGATATTCGCTCCGGCTGGGACTCGAACCCAGGCCACTCGCTTGGAAGACCAGCGGTCTAGCCATTAGGCTATCGGAGTTCTGTCGAGCGGAGTCTTACTGCCTGACTGATACTGCCTGACTGACAGACTGACTCACTGACTGACTCATACTGACTGACTGACTCACTGACTGACCGAGACTGACTGACTAACTGCCTGACTGACTGAGACTGGACTGACTGACTGACTGACTGACTGACTAACTGACTGACTGAGACTGACTGACTGACTGCTTGACTCTCTGACTGGCTATTTCACTGACTGAACTGAATGACTAAATGACTGACTGACACTGACTGACTGACTGCTTGACTACCTGACTGACTGCTTGACTGACTAACTGACTGGACAGGACTGACCGACTGACTGACTGACAGACTGACTGAATAAGGATGACTGACAGACTGACTGAATAAGCCTGACTGACTGACTGACTGACAGACTGACTGAATAAGGCTGACCGACTGACTGACTGCCTGACTGACTGACTGACTGAATGACTGTCTGACTGACTGACCGAGACTGACTGACTGACTGACTGAGACTGGAGTGGACTGACTGACTGACTGAATGACTGACTGACTGAGTGTCTGACTGACTGGACTGACTGACTGAGACTGAATGACTGAGTGCTTAACTGATTGACTGTCAGACTGACTGACTGACTTCGCAAAAGGGAAAAATAAAAAAGAAAGAATTATAAAATTAGAAAAAAAATATTTGCATTTAAGATTTCCTTTCCGGCTGGGATTTGAACCCAGGGCGACACTCATGGAAGCCCAACGCTCTCGCCAATATACTATCGGATCTCTGTTGATCGGTGTCTTAATTATAATAAAAACAAAAAATGCACCTTAGTAATTATTGATCTAAAATCTTTGAAATCTAAAGGTCGAATGATTAAACTGACTCAGAATTTTCTTCCGTACATAAATAATCCATATTTGCAAAAGAAAGAAATTGAAAAAAAAATAATCTTCAAATTAGAAGAGAAATATATACATGGAAGATTTTCGTTCCGGCCGGGACTCGAACCCAGTACCACGCGCTTGGAACCCAACGGTCTAGCCATTAGGCTATCGGAGCTCTGTCGATGGAAGTCTTAAATATAATAAAAACAAAAAATGCACCTTGGTAATTATTGATTCAAACACTTTGAAATTAACAGGTCGAATAATTAAACTGACTCAGAATTTTTCTCCCTACATAAATAATCAATATTCGCAAAAGAGAAAAATTAAAAAAAAAGAAGAAGAAATTTCAAATTAGAAACTAAAAGTATACATTGAAGATTTTCGTTCAGGCTGGGACTCGAACCCAGGGCCACTCGCTTGGAAGCCTAACACTCTAGCCATTAGTCTATGGGAGCTCTGTCGTTGGGAGTTTTAAATATAATAAAAACAAAAAATGCACCTTGGTAATTGTTTATTTAAACACTTTGAAATCTTCGTGTCGAAAAATAAAACTGACTCAGAATTTTCTTCCCTACATAAATAATCAATAATTGCAAAGGAAACAAATTGAAAAAAAAAAGAATTTTCAAATTAGAAAAGAAATATATACATTGAAGATATTCGCTCCGGCTGGGACTCGAACCCAGGCCACTCGCTTGGAAGACCAGCGGTCTAGCCATTAGGCTATCGGAGTTCTGTCGAGCGGAGTCTTACTGCCTGACTGATTCTGCCTGACTGACAGACTGACTCACTGACTGACTGATACTGACTGACTGACTCACTGACTGACCGAGACTGACTGACTAACTGCCTGACTGACTGAGACTGGACTGACTGACTGAGACTGACTGACTGACTGCTTGACTCTCTGACTGGCTATTTCACTGACTGACTGAATGACTAAATGACTGACTGAAACTGAATGACTGACTTAAAATGTCAGTAATCCAACGTTATTAAGCACAAAACTTGCAAATGATTGCAGACACGTGTTTCGGTGTTACAAGGAACACCTTTTTCAATGCAAAGAAGTGTGAGCTTTTGGATGAAAAGTCATCCGAGAAAAGCAACACGGTGGAACAGGAGGTAGTATAAATATCAAAAAATAGAAATTAAACAAAAACAAAAAAGATAAAATGACACACGGAGACAAAATTTATTATATAATTCCACCAGGAAAAAACCGTTAAGTAATAAATTTTAAAAGAAAACCCATAAACAATGCAAAAAGTCCAAAAATGAAACCACTCTGAATAAATTAGCAATAAATTTACCAGCGGGAAAAACTATGTATGGAAGCAATGTATCAAATGGAGAAATGCAGAAAAAACAGAGTGAAGGATAAACATATTGGAATTAGTTAATCACAAAACGAAATAAGAAAGCAAAAAATGAAAAAATAAAAGTAAGAAATGTACGACGTTTACATAAAAATAATAGAAAATCTAAACCAATTTTAACAAAGGAGTCCACACAGAGGAAAAATAGGGAATTGCAGTAAGATCGTTAACTAAATTAGAACGGTTCCTCAGGATGTGAAAAGATTCCCAAAAATCAAGATCCAACGAATTGGGGCATTTTTGGATAATTTGATAAGAGTTAAAATCAAAAGAGTGATTCGATTCCCAACAGTGTTGAGCAATACTGGATTTATTCAACTGTTGTTTTCTCACATAGCTTTGATGTTCTTTTAACCGAAATTTCAAAGAACGGCGGGTCTGTCCGATGTATCCGAGTCCGCAATTGCAAACAATTTTATAGATCCCACAGCAATTAAGAGGGTGAATAGAATCTTTAAGAGAAGAGAAAGAAAGTTTATTAATAGGAGAAAATACCACTTGGAATTGGAATCGCTTCAGAATTTTAGCAACCTGAAAACTGATACCAGGGAAGAAAGGCAGAACAACTAAATTCTTAGTGTTAAAAGTTCTATTAAGAACAACATTTTGAGATTTTTTGCAAATTTTTTTATAAATGGAATCAACTAAGGTGGGCGGATAGTCTCTATCAACAGCCACAGCTCTTATATAGTTAAGTTCCGCATTAAGAAGCTCAGGTGAAGAACAAATATTCATTGCACGATAAACATATGTGTTGAAAGCTGAATATTTTTGATTAGGAGGGTGAGACGATAATCTATGTGGGGGTAAGGAAACAGCAAAAGGTTTACGATAAACCGTAGTTTCAAAACCGGACTCAGTTCGAGAAACGAGAACATCCAGAAATGGAAGGCAATTATTCTGTTCTTTTTCACAAGAGAATTGAATATGAGGATCAATGGAATTTAAAATGGATAAAGCATCATCAATGCTTAGTTGACCGTGGTTCATAAGAACAAAACAGTCATCAACATAGCGAACATAGAATTGAAACTGTAGTTTCTGAAACAACTTGACCTCAAAGTAATGCATGTAAATATCACTAAGGATGGGGCTAAGTGGGTTTCCCATTGCCAAACCATCCAACATAGTATAAAATTTACCATTAAAAACAAAGGAACTTTGCCTTAGACAAGTATGAGTAAGGAAAACTAAATCCTCAATTTCCTTAGAGGTAAAATGAAATTCAGACAGTCTACTCTGAAGGCATAACAATGAACCCTCGACCGGAACGTTCGTAAATAATGAGTTCACATCAAAAGAAACCATAAAAGAATTATTTGGAACGCATTTCTGAATTTTTTTGACAAACTCGATAGAATTTTTTACAGTGAATACATTATTACTCATAAGAGGAGAAAACACAGAGACTAAATATTTTGCAAGTTTATAAGAAGCCGTACCAATATTGGAAACAATCGGTCTGAAAGGAATGCCAGCTTTATGTACCTTGGGTAAAGCATAAAATCTAGCGCAATTAGCAATAGAAGGAATAACAGAGCGTTTAACATTTATTGGAATAGACTGAACAGACTTGACAGCCGAAGAAATAGTCTTTAACTCATTTTCACTAGGATCTTTAGAAATCTCTAAGTATGGACCAGAAGAAATCAAATCATTAGTTTTGTCAACATAAGATGATTTGTCAAGAACAACAATTTGACCACCCTTGTCAGCTTTAGTAACAACAATATCTGAATTAGAAGTTAAATTCTTTACAGTACGCCGAACTGTATTAGTAAAGACGGGATTGGAAATTCTAGAATTAAAGTTCACATTAGAAGCAATAAGATGCCTAACGCAATCTTTTTGATTGGATGATAAGGCACTAAATTTAAAAGCTTTCTCAATAGGAGCAATAAGCTTAGAAAAAGAAGGTTTGCTGGCCAGAGCAAAGTTATCATTGCATTTTAGAGCATTAATTTGAGAACTATTTAAAGGAACACTTGAAATATTAACGACAACATTTTTATTTACCACTGGTAAATTTTCCGAAGGAACAACTTTCGAATTTCTACAAAGTTTAGCTAATTTCTTTTTCAAAACAACTTGATGATTCTCCGTAGAACGAAGGGTTCTAGACCAAGAAGTTCTATCAACATAATCAAAATCAGAAATAGAATTTGAAATAGAGAGATGCAAATCATAGAGTTCACGTTCAATAAACGAGAGGCGTTTCCTAGTTTCTTGGATCGAAGCTCTAAGTAGAGCCAATTTCGACCGAAAATAACTTTATCAATTTTTACAGAACGTGGTAAGTTACATTTCAAAGAAATAAAATTCGGAATAACTTTCCTGCGCCTACATTCTTGAAGAAATTTTAAGTGGTTCAAAAAGCGAAACTTCTTAATACGAAGATTGCAAAACCTATTGATTTGAGACATTCCAAAAACAAAATAACAAAGTACATAAGAACAAATTATTATCAAAAATACAAATCAAATTAAAACAGTAACAAGGCAAAAATGAAGCAAAATTCAAAACTACCAAATACAACAAATACAACCAAAATTCAAGGCAAGAAGAAAGAAAAAAGAAAGTAGAATGCAAACGTACGGCCCGTTTAAGCCAACTAAATAAAGAATAAATACCTTTGTGCTGAAAAATTTAAAATGTCAGTAATCCAACGTTATTAAGCACAAAACTTGCAAATGATTGCAGACACGTGTTTCGGTGTTACAAGGAACACCTTTTTCAATGCAAAGAAGTGTGAGCTTTTGGATGAAAAGTCATCCGAGAAAAGCAACACGGTGGAACAGGAGGTAGTATAAATATCAAAAAATAGAAATTAAACAAAAACAAAAAAGATAAAATGACACACGGAGACAAAATTTATTATATAATTCCACCAGGAAAAAACCGTTAAGTAATAAATTTTAAAAGAAAACCCATAAACTGACTGTTTGACTACCTGACTGACTGCTTGACTGACTAACTGACTGGACAGGACTGACTGACTGACTGACTGACTGACTGACTGACTGAGACTGACTGACTGCTTTAGTGACTAACTGACTGCACAGGACTGACCGACTGACTGACTGACTGACTGCCTGACTGACTGACTGACTGCCTGACTGACTGACTGAGACTAAATGACTGACTGCTTGACTGACTGGCTGAAGGACTAACTGACTGACTGAGTGACTGACTGACTGGACTGACTGACTGAGACTGAATGACTGAGTGCTTGACTGATTGACTGTCAGACTGACTGACTGACTTCGCAAAAGGGAAAAATAAAAAAAAAAGAATTATAAAATTAGAAAAAAATATTTGCATTTAAGATTTCCTTTCCGGCCGGGACTCGAACCCAGTACCACGCGCTAGGAACCCAACGGTCTAGCCATTAGGCTATCGGAGCTCTGTCGCTGGAAGTCTTAAATATAATAAAAACAAAAAATGCACCTTGGTAATTATTGATTCAAACACTTTGAAATTTACAGGTCGAATAATTAAACTGACTCAGAATTTTTCTCCCTACATAAATAATCAATATTCGCAAAAGAGAAAAATTAAAAAAAAAAAGAAGAAGAAATTTCAAATTAGAAACTAAAAGTATACATTGAAGATTTTCGTTCAGGCTGGGACTCGAACCCAGGGCCACTCGCTTGGAAGCCTAACACTCTAGCCATTAGTCTATGGGAGCTCTGTCGGTGGGAGTTTTAAATATAGTAAAAACAAAAAATGCACCTTGGTAATTGTTTATTTAAACACTTTGAAATCTTCGTGTCGAAAAATTAAACTGACTCAGAATTTTCTTCCCTACATAAATAATCAATAATTGCAAAGGAAAGAAATTGAAAAAAAAAGAATTTTCAAATTAGAAAAGAAATATATACATTGAAAATATTCGGTCCGGCTGGGACTCGAACCCAGGCCACTCGCTTGGAAGACCAGCGGTCTAGCCATTAGGCTATCGGAGTTCTGTCGTGCGGAGTCTTACTGCCTGACTGATACTGCCTGACTGACAGACTGACTCACTGACTGACTGATACTGACTGACTGACTCACTGACTGACCGAGACTGACTGACTAACTGCCTGACTGACTGAGACTGGACTGACTGACTGCCTGACTGACTGAATGACTGACTGACTGACTGACCGAGACTGACTGACTGACTGACTGAGACTGGACTGGACTGACTGACTGACTGACTGACTGAGACTGCTGACTGCTTTAGTGACTAACTGACTGCACAGGACTGACCGACTGACTGACTGACTGACTGCCTGACTGACTGACTGACTGAATGACTGACTGACTGAGACTAAATGACTGACTGCTTGACTGACTGGCTGAAGGACTAACTGACTGACTGAGTGACTGACTGACTGGACTGACTGACTGAGACTGAATGACTGAGTGCTTGACTGATTGACTGTCAGACTGACTGACTGACTTCGCAAAAGGGAAAAATAAAAAAAAAGAATTATAAAATTAGAAAAAAATATTTGCATTTAAGATTTCCTTTCCGGCTGGGATTTGAACCCAGGGCGACACTCATGGAAGCCCAACGCTCTCGCCAATATACTATCGGATCTCTGTTGATCGGTGTCTTAATTATAATAAAAACAAAAAATGCACCTTAGTAATTATTGATCTAAAATCTTTGAAATCTAAAGGTCGAATGATTAAACTGACTCAGAATTTTCTTCCGTACATAAATAATCCATATTTGCAAAAGAAAGAAATTGAAAAAAAAAAGAATCTTCAAATTAGAAGAGAAATATATACATGGAAGATTTTCGTTCCGGCCGGGACTCGAACCCAGTACCACGCGCTAGGAACCCAACGGTCTAGCCATTAGGCTATCGGAGCTCTGTCGATGGAAGTCTTAAATATAATAAAAACAAAAAATGCACCTTGGTAATTATTGATTCAAACACTTTGAAATTTACAGGTCGAATAATTAAACTGACTCAGAATTTTTCTCCCTACATAAATAATCAATATTCGCAAAAGAGAAAAATTAAAAAAAAAAAGAAGAAGAAATTTCAAATTAGAAACTAAAAGTATACATTGAAGATTTTCGTTCAGGCTGGGACTCGAACCCAGGGCCACTCGCTTGGAAGCCTAACACTCTAGCCATTAGTCTATGGGAGCTCTGTCGGTGGGAGTTTTAAATATAATAAAAACAAAAAATGCACCTTGGTAATTGTTTATTTAAACACTTTGAAATCTTCGTGTCGAAAAATTAAACTGACTCAGAATTTTGTTCCCTACATAAATAATCAATAATTGCAAAGGAAAGAAATTGAAAAAAAAAAGAATTTTCAAATTCGAAAAGAAATTTATACACTGAAGATATTCGCTCCGGCTGGGACTCGAACCCAGGCCACTCGCTTGAAAGACCAGCGGTCTAGCCATTAGGCTATCGGAGTTCTGTCGAGCGGAGTCTTACTGCCTGACTGATACTGCCTGACTGACTGACTGACACTGACTGACTGACTGCTTGAGTACCTGACTGACTGCTTGACTGACTAACTGACTGGACAGGACTGACCGACTGACTGACTGACAGACTGACTGAATAAGGATGACTGACAGACTGACTGAATAAGGCTGACTGACTGACTGACTGACAGACTGACTGAATAAGGCTGACCGACTCACTGACTGCCTGACTGACTGAATGACTGACTGACTGACTGACCGAGACTGACTGACTGACTGACTGAGACTGACTGACTGCTTTAGTGACTAACTGACTGCACAGGACTGACCGACTGACTGACTGACTGACTGCCTGACTGACTGACTGACTGAATGACTGACTGACTGAGACTATATGACTGACTGCTTGACTGACTGGCTGAAGGACTAACTGACTGACTGAGTGACTGACTGACTGGACTGACTGACTGAGACTGAATGACTGAGTGCTTGACTGATTGACTGTCAGACTGACTGACTGACTTCGCAAAAGGGAAAAATAAAAAAAAAGAATTATAAAATTAGAAAAAAATATTTGCATTTAAGATTTCCTTTCCGGCTGGGATTTGAACCCAGGGCGACACTCATGGAAGCCCAACGCTCTCGCCAATATACTATCGGATCTCTGTTGATCGTTGTCTTAATTATAATAAAACCAAAAAATGCACCTTAGTAATTATTGATCTAATATTTTTGAAATCTAAAGGTCGAATGATTAAACTGACTCAGAATTTTCTTCCGTACATAAATAATCCATATTTGCAAAAGAAAGAAATTGAAAAAAAAAAAAAAAACTTCAAATTAGAAGAGAAATATATACATGGAAGATTTTTGTTCCGGCCGTTACTCGAACCCAGTACCACGCGCTTGGAACCCAACGGTCTAGAACTTAGGCTATCGGAGCTCTGTCGATGGAAGTCTTAAATATAATAAAAACAAAAAATGCACCTTGGTAATTATTGATTCAAACACTTTGAAATTTACAGGTCGAATAATTAAACTGACTCAGAATTTTTCTCCCTACATAAATAATCAATATTCGCAAAAGAGAAAAATTAAAAAAAAAAGAAGAAGAAATTTCAAATTAGAAACTAAAAGTATACATTGAAGATTTTCGTTCAGGCTGGGACTTGAACCCAGGGCCACTCGCTTGGAAGCCTAACACTCTAGCCATTAGTCTATGGGAGCTCTGTCGGTGGGAGTTTTAAATATAATAAAAACAAAAAATGCACCTTGGTAATTGTTTATTTAAACACTTTGAAATCTTCGGGTCGAAAAATTAAACTGACTCAGAATTTTCTTCCCTACATAAATAATCAATAATTGCAAAGGAAAGAAATTGAAAAAAAAAAGAATTTTCAAATTAGAAAAGAAATATATACATTGAAGATATTCGCTCCGGCTGGGACTCGAACCCAGGCCACTCGCTTGGAAGACCAGCGGTCTAGCCATTAGGCTATCGGAGTTCTGTCGAGCGGAGTCTTACTGCCTGACTGATACTGCCTGACTGACAGACTGACTCACTGACTGACTGATACTGACTGACTGACTCACTCACTGACCGAGACTGACTGACTAACTGCCTGACTGACTGAGACTGGACTGACTGACTGAGACTGACTGACTGACTGCTTGACTCTCTGACTGGCTATTTCACTGACTGACTGAATGACTAAATGACTGACTGAAACTGAATGACTGACTGTTTGACTACCTGACTGACTGCTTGACTGACTAACTGACTGGACAGGACTGACTGACTGACTGACTGACTGAGACTGACTGACTGCTTTAGTGACTAACTGACTGCACAGGACTGACCGACTGACTGACTGACTGACTGCCTGACTGACTGACTGACTGCCTGACTGACTGACTGAGACTAAATGACTGACTGCTTGACTGACTGGCTGAAGGACTAACTGACTGACTGAGTGACTGACTGACTGGACTGACTGACTGAGACTGAATGACTGAGTGCTTGACTGATTGACTGTCAGACTGACTGACTGACTTCGCAAAAGGGAAAAATAAAAAAAAAAGAATTATAAAATTAGAAAAAAATATTTGCATTTAAGATTTCCTTTCCGGCCGGGACTCGAACCCAGTACCACGCGCTAGGAACCCAACGGTCTAGCCATTAGGCTATCGGAGCTCTGTCGCTGGAAGTCTTAAATATAATAAAAACAAAAAATGCACCTTGGTAATTATTGATTCAAACACTTTGAAATTTACAGGTCGAATAATTAAACTGACTCAGAATTTTTCTCCCTACATAAATAATCAATATTCGCAAAAGAGAAAAATTAAAAAAAAAAGAAGAAGAAATTTCAAATTAGAAACTAAAAGTATACATTGAAGATTTTCGTTCAGGCTGGGACTCGAACCCAGGGCCACTCGCTTGGAAGCCTAACACTCTAGCCATTAGTCTATGGGAGCTCTGTCGGTGGGAGTTTTAAATATAATAAAAACAAAAAATGCACCTTGGTAATTGTTTATTTAAACACTTTGAAATCTTCGTGTCGAAAAATTAAACTGACTCAGAATTTTCTTCCCTACATAAATAATCAATAATTGCAAAGGAAAGAAATTGAAAAAAAAAGAATTTTCAAATTAGAAAAGAAATATATACATTGAAAATATTCGCTCCGGCTGGGACTCGAACCCAGGCCACTCGCTTGGAAGACCAGCGGTCTAGCCATTAGGCTATCGGAGTTCTGTCGAGCGGAGTCTTACTGCCTGACTGATACTGCCTGACTGACAGACTGACTCACTGACTGACTGATACTGACTGACTGACCGAGACTGACTGACTAACTGCCTGACTGACTGAGACTGGACTGACTGACTGACTGACTGACTGACTAACTGACTGACTGAGACTGACTGACTGACTGCTTGAATCTCTGACTGGCTATTTCACTGACTGACTGAATGACTAAATGACTGACTGACACTGACTGACTGACTGCTTGACTACCTGACTGACTGCTTGACTGACTAACTGACTGGACAGGACTGACCGACTGACTGACTGACAGACTGACTGAATAAGGATGACTGACAGACTGACTGAATAAGGCTGACTGACTGACTGACAGACTGACTGAATAAGGCTGACCGACTGACTGACTGCCTGACTGACTGACTGACTGAATGACTGTCTGACTGACTGACCGAGACTGACTGACTGACTGACTGAGACTGGACTGGACTGACTGACTGACTCACTGACTGAGACTGACTGACTGCTTTAGTGACTAACTGACTGCACAGGACTGACCGACTGACTGACTGACTGACTGCCTGACTGACTGACTGACTGAATGACTGACTGACTGAGACTAAATGACTGACTGCTTGACTGACTGGCTGAAGGACTAACTGACAGACTGAGTGACTGACTGACTGGACTGACTGACTGAGACTGAATGACTGAGTGCTTGACTGATTGACTGTCAGACTGACTGACTGACTTCGCAAAAAGGAAAAATAAACAAAAAAGAATTATAAAATTAGAAAAAAATATTTGCCTTTAAGATTTCCTTTCCGGCTGGGATTTGAACCCAGGGCGACACTCATGGAAGCCCAACGCTCTCGCCAATATACTATCGGATCTCTGTTGATCGGTGTCTTAATTATAATAAAAACAAAAAATGCACCTTAGTAATTATTGATCTAAAATCTTTGAAATCTAAAGGTCGAATGATTAAACTGACTCAGAATTTTCTTCCGTACATAAATAATCCATATTTGCAAAAGAAAGAAATTGAAAAAAAAACGAATCTTCAAATTAGAAGAGAAATATATACATGGAAGATTTTCGTTCCGGCCGGGACTCGAACCCAGTACCACGCGCTTGGAACCCAACGGTCTAGCCATTAGGCTATCGGAGCTCTGTCGACGGAAGTCTTAAATATAATAAAAACAAAAAATGCACCTTGGTAATTATTGATTCAAACACTTTGAAATTTACAGGTTGAATAATTAAACTGACTCAGAATTTTTCTCCCTACATAAATAATCAATATTCGCAAAAGAGAAAAATTAAAAAAAAAAGAAGAAGAAATTTCAAATTAGAAACTAAAAGTATACATTGAAGATTTTCGTTCAGGCTGGGACTTGAACCCAGGGCCACTCGCTTGGAAGCCTAACACTCTAGCCATTAGTCTATGGGAGCTCTGTCGGTGGGAGTTTTAAATATAATAAAAACAAAAAATGCACCTTGGTAATTGTTTATTTAAACACTTTGAAATCTTCGTGTCGAAAAATTAAACTGACTCAGAATTTTCTTCCCTACATAAATAATCAATAATTGCAAAGGAAAGAAATTGAAAAAAAAAAGAATTTTCAAATTAGAAAAGAAATATATACATTGAAGATATTCGCTCCGGCTGGGACTCGAACCCAGGCCACTCGCTTGGAAGACCAGCGGTCTAGCCATTAGGCTATCGGAGTTCTGTCGAGCGGAGTCTTACTGCCTGACTGATACTGCCTGACTGACAGACTGACTCACTGACTGACTGATACTGACTGACTGACTCACTCACTGACCGAGACTGACTGACTAACTGCCTGACTGACTGAGACTGGACTGACTGACTGAGACTGACTGACTGACTGCTTGACTCTCTGACTGGCTATTTCACTGACTGACTGAATGACTAAATGACTGACTGAAACTGAATGACTGACTGTTTGACTACCTGACTGACTGCTTGACTGACTAACTGACTGGACAGGACTGACTGACTGACTGACTGACTGAGACTGACTGACTGCTTTAGTGACTAACTGACTGCACAGGACTGACCGACTGACTGACTGACTGACTGCCTGACTGACTGACTGACTGCCTGACTGACTGACTGAGACTAAATGACTGACTGCTTGACTGACTGGCTGAAGGACTAACTGACTGACTGAGTGACTGACTGACTGGACTGACTGACTGAGACTGAATGACTGAGTGCTTGACTGATTGACTGTCAGACTGACTGACTGACTTCGCAAAAGGGAAAAATAAAAAAAAAAGAATTTTAAAATTAGAAAAAAATATTTGCATTTAAGATTTCCTTTCCGGCCGGGACTCGAACCCAGTACCACGCGCTAGGAACCCAACGGTCTAGCCATTAGGCTATCGGAGCTCTGTCGCTGGAAGTCTTAAATATAATAAAAACAAAAAATGCACCTTGGTAATTATTGATTCAAACACTTTGAAATTTACAGGTCGAATAATTAAACTGACTCAGAATTTTTCTCCCTACATAAATAATCAATATTCGCAAAAGAGAAAAATTAAAAAAAAAAGAAGAAGAAATTTCAAATTAGAAACTAAAAGTATACATTGAAGATTTTCGTTCAGGCTGGGACTCGAACCCAGGGCCACTCGCTTGGAAGCCTAACACTCTAGCCATTAGTCTATGGGAGCTCTGTCGGTGGGAGTTTTAAATATAATAAAAACAAAAAATGCACCTTGGTAATTGTTTATTTAAACACTTTGAAATCTTCGTGTCGAAAAATTAAACTGACTCAGAATTTTCTTCCCTACATAAATAATCAATAATTGCAAAGGAAAGAAATTGAAAAAAAAAAGAATTTTCAAATTAGAAAAGAAATATATACATTGAAAATATTCGCTCCGGCTGGGACTCGAACCCAGGCCACTCGCTTGGAAGACCAGCGGTCTAGCCATTAGGCTATCGGAGTTCTGTCGAGCGGAGTCTTACTGCCTGACTGATACTGCCTGACTGACAGACTGACTCACTGACTGACTGATACTGACTGACTGACCGAGACTGACTGACTAACTGCCTGACTGACTGAGACTGGACTGACTGACTGACTGACTGACTGACTAACTGACTGACTGAGACTGACTGACTGACTGCTTGAATCTCTGACTGGCTATTTCACTGACTGACTGAATGACTAAATGACTGACTGACACTGACTGACTGACTGCTTGACTACCTGACTGACTGCTTGACTGACTAACTGACTGGACAGGACTGACCGACTGACTGACTGACAGACTGACTGAATAAGGATGACTGACAGACTGACTGAATAAGGCTGACTGACTGACTGACTGACAGACTGACTGAATAAGGCTGACCGACTGACTGACTGCCTGACTGACTGACTGACTGAATGACTGTCTGACTGACTGACCGAGACTGACTGACTGACTGACTGAGACTGGACTGGACTGACTGACTGACTCACTGACTGAGACTGACTGACTGCTTTAGTGACTAACTGACTGCACAGGACTGACCGACTGACTGACTGACTGACTGCCTGACTGACTGACTGACTGAATGACTGACTGACTGAGACTAAATGACTGACTGCTTGACTGACTGGCTGAAGGACTAACTGACAGACTGAGTGACTGACTGACTGGACTGACTGACTGAGACTGAATGACTGAGTGCTTGACTGATTGACTGTCAGACTGACTGACTGACTTCGCAAAAAGGAAAAATAAACAAAAAAGAATTATAAAATTAGAAAAAAATATTTGCCTTTAAGATTTCCTTTCCGGCTGGGATTTGAACCCAGGGCGACACTCATGGAAGCCCAACGCTCTCGCCAATATACTATCGGATCTCTGTTGATCGGTGTCTTAATTATAATAAAAACAAAAAATGCACCTTAGTAATTATTGATCTAAAATCTTTGAAATCTAAAGGTCGAATGATTAAACTGACTCAGAATTTTCTTCCGTACATAAATAATCCATATTTGCAAAAGAAAGAAATTGAAAAAAAAACGAATCTTCAAATTAGAAGAGAAATATATACATGGAAGATTTTCGTTCCGGCCGGGACTCGAACCCAGTACCACGCGCTTGGAACCCAACGGTCTAGCCATTAGGCTATCGGAGCTCTGTCGACGGAAGTCTTAAATATAATAAAAACAAAAAATGCACCTTGGTAATTATTGATTCAAACACTTTGAAATTTACAGGTCGAATAATTAAACTGACTCAGAATTTTTCTCCCTACATAAATAATCAATATTCGCAAAAGAGAAAAATTAAAAAAAAAGAAGAAGAAATTTCAAATTAGAAACTAAAAGTATACATTGAAGATTTTCGTTCAGGCTGGGACTCGAACCCAGGGCCACTCGCATGGAAGCCTAACACTCTAGCCATTAGTCTATGGGAGCTCTGTCGGTGGGAGTTTTAAATATAATAAAAACAAAAAATGCACCTTGGTAATTGTTTATTTAAACACTTTGAAATCTTCGTGTCGAAAAATTAAACTGACTCAGAATTTTCTTCCCTACATAAATAATCAATAATTGCAAAGGAAAGAAATTGAAAAAAAAAAGAATTTTCAAATTAGAAAAGACATATATACATTGAAGATATTCGCTCCGGCTGGGACTCGAACCCAGGCCACTCGCTTGGAAGACCAGCGGTCTAGCCATTAGGCTATCGGAGTTCTGTCGAGCGGAGTCTTACTGCCTGACTGATACTGCCTGACTGACAGACTGACTCACTGACTGACTCATACTGACTGACTGACTCACTGACTGACCGAGACTGACTGACTAACTGCCTGACTGACTGAGACTGGACTGACTGACTGACTGACTGACTGACTGACTAACTGACTGACTGAGACTGACTGACTGACTGCTTGACTCTCTGACTGGCTATTTCACTGACTGAACTGAATGACTAAATGACTGACTGACACTGACTGACTGACTGCTTGACTACCTGACTGACTGCTTGACTGACTAACTGACTGGACAGGACTGACCGACTGACTGACTGACAGACTGACTGAATAAGGATGACTGACAGACTGACTGAATAAGCCTGACTGACTGACTGACAGACTGACTGAATAAGGCTGACCGACTGACTGACTGCCTGACTGACTGACTGACTGAATGACTGACTGACTGACTGACCGAGACTGACTGACTGACTGACTGAGACTGGACTGGACTGACTGACTGACTGACTGACTGAGACTGCTGACTGTTTTAGTGACTAACTGACTGCACAGGACTGACCGACTGACTGACTGACTGACTGCCTGACTGACTGACTGACTGAATGACTGACTGACTGAGACTAAATGACTGACTGCTTGACTGACTGGCTGAAGGACTAACTGACTGACTGAGTGACTGACTGACTGGACTGACTGACTGAGACTGAATGACTGAGTGCTTGACTGATTGACTGTCAGACTGACTGACTGACTTCGCAAAAGGGAAAAATAAAAAAAAAGAATTATAAAATTAGAAAAAAATATTTGCATTTAAGATTTCCTTTCCGGCTGGGATTTGAACCCAGGGCGACACTCATGGAAGCCCAACGCTCTCGCCAATATACTATCGGATCTCTGTTGATCGGTGTCTTAATTATAATAAAAACAAAAAATGCACCTTAGTAATTATTGATCTAAAATCTTTGAAATCTAAAGGTCGAATGATTAAACTGACTCAGAATTTTCTTCCGTACATAAATAATCCATATTTGCAAAAGAAAGAAATTGAAAAAAAAAAGAATCTTCAAATTAGAAGAGAAATATATACATGGAAGATTTTCGTTCCGGCCGGGACTCGAACCCAGTACCACGCGCTAGGAACCCAACGGTCTAGCCATTAGGCTATCGGAGCTCTGTCGATGGAAGTCTTAAATATAATAAAAACAAAAAATGCACCTTGGTAATTATTGATTCAAACACTTTGAAATTTACAGGTCGAATAATTAAACTGACTCAGAATTTTTCTCCCTACATAAATAATCAATATTCGCAAAAGAGAAAAATTAAAAAAAAAGAAGAAGAAATTTCAAATTAGAAACTAAAAGTATACATTGAAGATTTTCGTTCAGGCTGGGACTCGAACCCAGGGCCACTCGCTTGGAAGCCTAACACTCTAGCCATTAGTCTATGGGAGCTCTGTCGGTGGGAGTTTTAAATATAATAAAAACAAAAAATGCACCTTGGTAATTGTTTATTTAAACACTTTGAAATCTTTGTGTCGAAAAATTAAACTGACTCAGAATTTTGTTCCCTACATAAATAATCAATAATTGCAAAGGAAAGAAATTGAAAAAAAAAAGAATTTTCAAATTCGAAAAGAAATTTATACATTGAAGATATTCGCTCCGGCTGGGACTCGAACCCAGGCCACTCGCTTGAAAGACCAGCGGTCTAGCCATTAGGCTATCGGAGTTCTGTCGAGCGGAGTCTTACTGCCTGACTGATACTGCCTGACTGACTGACTGACACTGACTGACTGACTGCTTGACTACCTGACTGACTGCTTGACTGACTAACTGACTGGACAGGACTGACCGACTGACTGACTGACAGACTGACTGAATAAGGATGACTGACAGACTGACTGAATAAGGCTGACTGACTGACTGACTGACAGACTGACTGAATAAGGCTGACCGACTGACTGACTGCCTGACTGACTGAATGACTGACTGACTGACTGACCGAGACTGACTGACTGACTGACTGAGACTGACTGACTGCTTTAGTGACTAACTGACTGCACAGGACTGACCGACTGACTGACTGACTGACTGCCTGACTGACTGACTGACTGAATGACTGACTGACTGAGACTATATGACTGACTGCTTGACTGACTGGCTGAAGGACTAACTGACTGACTGAGTGACTGACTGACTGGACTGACTGACTGAGACTGAATGACTGAGTGCTTGACTGATTGACTGTCAGACTGACTGACTGACTTCGCAAAAGGGAAAAATAAAAAAAAAGAATTATAAAATTAGAAAAAAATATTTGCATTTAAGATTTCCTTTCCGGCTGGGATTTGAACCCAGGGCGACACTCATGGAAGCCCAACGCTCTCGCCAATATACTATCGGATCTCTGTTGATCGGTGTCTTAATTATAATAAAACCAAAAAATGCACCTTAGTAATTATTGATCTAATATTTTTGAAATCTAAAGGTCGAATGATTAAACTGACTCAGAATTTTCTTCCGTACATAAATAATCCATATTTGCAAAAGAAAGAAATTGAAAAAAAAAAGAATCTTCAAATTAGAAGAGAAATATATACATGGAAGATTTTCGTTCCGGCCGGGACTCGAACCCAGTACCACGCGCTTGGAACCCAACGGTCTAGAACTTAGGCTATCGGAGCTCTGTCGATGGAAGTCTTAAATATAATAAAAACAAAAAATGCACCTTTGTAATTATTGATTCAAACACTTTGAAATTTACAGGTCGAATAATTAAACTGACTCAGAATTTTTCTCCCTACATAAATAATCAATATTCGCAAAAGAGAAAAATTAAAAAAAAAAGAAGAAGAAATTTCAAATTAGAAACTAAAAGTATACATTGAAGATTTTCGTTCAGGCTGGGACTTGAACCCAGGGCCACTCGCTTGGAAGCCTAACACTCTAGCCATTAGTCTATGGGAGCTCTGTCGGTGGGAGTTTTAAATATAATAAAAACAAAAAATGCACCTTGGTAATTGTTTATTTAAACACTTTGAAATCTTCGTGTCGAAAAATTAAACTGACTCAGAATTTTCTTCCCTACATAAATAATCAATAATTGCAAAGGAAAGAAATTGAAAAAAAAAGAATTTTCAAATTAGAAAAGAAATATATACATTGAAGATATTCGCTCCGGCTGGGACTCGAACCCAGGCCACTCGCTTGGAAGACCAGCGGTCTAGCCATTAGGCTATCGGAGTTCTGTCGAGCGGAGTCTTACTGCCTGACTGATACTGCCTGACTGACAGACTGACTCACTGACTGACTGATACTGACTGACTGACTCACGGACTGACTAACTGCCTGACTGACTTAGACTGGACTGACTGACTGACTGACTGACTGACTGACTAACTGACTGACTGAGACTGACTGACTGACTGCTTGACTCTCTGACTGGCTATTTCACTGACTGACTGAAAGACTAAAGGACTGACTGACACTGACTGACTGACTGCTTGACTACCTGACTGACTGCTTGACTGACTAACTGACTGGACAGGACTGACCGACTGACTGACTGACAGACTGACTGAATAAGGGTGACTGACAGACTGACTGAATAAGGCTGACTGACTGACTGACTGACAGACTGACTGAATAAGGCTGACCGACTGACTGACTGCCTGACTGACTGACTGACTGAATGACTGACTGACTGACTGACCGAGACTGACTGACTGACTGACTGAGACTGGACTGGACTGACTGACTGACTGACTGACTGAGACTGACTGACTGCTTTAGTGACTAACTGACTGCACAGGACTGACCGACTGACTGACTGACTGCCTGACTGACTGACTGACTGAATGACTGACTGACTGAGACTAAATGACTGACTGCTTGACTGACTGGCTGAAGGACTAACTGACTGACTGAGTGACTGACTGACTGGACTGACTGACTGAGACTGAATGACTGAGTGCTTGACTGATTGACTGTCAGACTGACTGACTGACTTCGCAAAAGGGAAAAATAAAAAAAAAGAATTATAAAATTAGAAAAAAATATTTGCATTTAAGATTTCCTTTCCGGCTGGGATTTGAACCCAGGGCGACACTCATGGAAGCCCAACGCTCTCGCCAATATACTATCGGATCTCTGTTGATCGGTGTCTTAATTATAATAAAAACAAAAAATGCACCTTAGTAATTTTTGATCTAAAATCTTTGAAATCTAAAGGTCGAATGATTAAACTGACTCAGAATTTTCTTCCGTACATAAATAATCCATATTTGCAAAAGGAAGAAATTGAAAAAAAAAGAATCTTCAAATTAGAAGAGAAATATATACATGGAAGATTTTCGTTCCGGCCGGGACTCGAACCCAGTACCACGCGCTTGGAACCCAACGGTCTAGCCATTAGGCTATTGGAGCTCTGTCGATGGAAGTCTTAAATATAATAAAAACAAAAAATGCACCTTGGTAATTATTGATTCAAACACTTTGAAATTTACAGGTCGAATAATTAAACTGACTCAGAATTTTTCTCCCTACATAAATAATCAATATTCGCAAAAGAGAAAAATTAAAAAAAAAAGAAGAAGAAATTTCAAATTAGAAACTAAAAGTATACATTGAAGATTTTCGTTCAGGCTGGGACTCGAACCCAGGGCCACTCGCTTGGAAGCCTAACACTCTAGCCATTAGTCTATGAGAGCTCTGTCGGTGGGAGTTTTAAATATAATAAAAACAAAAAATGCACCTTGGTAATTGTTTATTTAAACACTTTGAAATCTTTGTGTCGAAAAATTAAACGGACTCAGAATTTTCTTCCCTACATAAATAATCAATAATTGCAAAGGAAAGAAATTGAAAAAAAAAAGAATTTTCAAATTAGAAAAGAAATATATACATTGAAGATATTCGCTCCGGCTGGGACTCGAACCCAGGCCACTCGCTTGGAAGACCAGCGGTCTAGCCATTAGGCTATCGGAGTTCTGTCGAGCGGAGTCTTACTGCCTGACTGATACTGCCTGACTGACAGACTGACTCACTGACTGACTGATACTGACTGACTGACTCACTGACTGACCGATACTGACTGACTAACTGCCTGACTGACTGAGACTGGACTGACTGACTGACTGACTGACTGACTGACTAACTGACTGACTGAGACTGACTGACTGACTGCTTGACTCTCTGACTGGCTATTTCACTGACTGACTGAATGACTAAATGACTGACTGACACTGACTGACTGACTGCTTGACTACCTGACTGACTGCTTGACTGACTGCTTGACTGGACAGGACTGACCGACTGACTGACTGACAGACTGACTGAATAAGGATGACTGAGAGACTGACTGAATAAGGCTGACTGACTGTCTGACTGACAGACTGACTGAATAAGGCTGACCGACTGACTGACTGCCTGACTGACTGACTGACTGAATGACTGACTGACTGACTGACCGAGACTGACTGACTGACTGACTGAGACTGGACTGGACTGACTGACTGACTGACTGACTGAGACTGACTGACTGCTTTAGTGACTAACTGACTGCACAGGACTGACCGACTGACTGACTGACTGACTGACTGACTGAATGACTGACTGACTGAGACTAAATGACTGACTGCTTGACTGACTGGCTGAAGGACTAACTGACTGACTGAGTGACTGACTGACTGGACTGACTGACTGAGACTGAATGACTGAGTGCTTGACTGATTGACTGTCAGACTGACTGACTGACTTCGCAAAAGGGAAAAATAAAAAAAAAAGAATTATAAAATTAGAAAAAAATATTTGCATTTAAGATTTCCTTTCCGGCTGGGATTTGAACCCAGGGCGACACTCATGGAAGCCCAACGCTCTCGCCAATATACTATCGGATCTCTGTTGATCGGTGTCTTAATTATAATAAAAACAAAAAATGCACCTTAGTAATTATTGATCTAAAATCTTTGAAATCTAAAGGTCGAATGATTAAACTGACTCAGAATTTTCTTCCGTACATAAATAATCCATATTTGCAAAAGGAAGAAATTGAAAAAAAAAAAAAAAATCTTCAAATTAGAAGAGAAATATATACATGGAAGATTTTCGTTCCGGCCGGGACTCGAAAACAGTACCACGCGCTTGGAACCCAACGGTCTAGCCATTAGGCTATCGGAGCTCTGTCGATGGAAGTCTTAAATATAATAAAAACAAAAAATGCACCTTGGTAATTATTGATTCAAACACTTTGAAATTTACAGGTCGAATAATTAAACTGACTCAGAATTTTTCTCCCTACATAAATAATCAATATTCGCAAAAGAGAAAAATTTAAAAAAAAAGAAGAAGAAATTTCAAATTAGAAACTAAAAGTATACATTGAAGATTTTCGTTCAGGCTGGGACTCGAACCCAGGGCCACTCGCTTGGAAGCCTAACACTCTAGCCATTAGTCTATGGGAGCTCTGTCGGTGGGAGTTTTAAATATAATAAAAACAAAAAATGCACCTTGGTAATTGTTTATTTAAACACTTTGAAATCTTCGTGTCGAAAAATTAAACTGACTCAGAATTTTCTTCCCTACATAAATAATCAATAATTGCAAAGGAAAGAAATTGAAAAAAAAAAAGAATTTTCAAATTAGAAAAGAAATATATACATTGAAGATATTCGCTCCGGCTGGGACTCGAACCCAGGCCACTCGCTTGGAAGACCAGCGGTCTAGCCATTAGGCTATCGGAGTTCTGTCGAGCGGAGTCTTACTGCCTGACTGATACTGCCTGACTGACAGACTGACTCACTGACTGACTGATACTGACTGACTGACTCACTGACTGACCGAGACTGACTGACTAACTGCCTGACTGACTGAGACTGGACTGACTGACTGACTGACTGACTGACTGACTAACTGACTGACTGAGACTGACTGACTGACTGCTTGACTCTCTGACTGGCTATTTCACTGACTGACTGAATGACTAAATGACTGACTGACACTGACTGACTGACTGCTTGACTACCTGACTGACTGCTTGACTACCTGACTGACTGCTTGACTGACTGCTTGACTGGACAGGACTGACCGACTGACTGACTGACAGACTGACTGAATAAGGCTGACTGACTGTCTGACTGACAGACTGACTGAATAAGGCTGACCGACTGACTGACTGCCTGACTGACTGACTGACTGAATGACTGACTGACTGACTGACCGAGACTGACTGACTGACTGACTGAGACTGGACTGGACTGACTGACTGACTGACTGACTGAGACTGACTGACTGCTTTAGTGACTAACTGACTGCACAGGACTGACCGACTGACTGACTGACTGACTGCCTGACTGACTGACTGACTGAATGACTGACTGACTGAGACTAAATGACTGACTGCTTGACTGACTGGCTGAAGGACTAACTGACTGACTGAGTGACTGACTGACTGGACTGACTGACTGAGACTGAATGACTGAGTGCTTGACTGATTGACTGTCAGACTGACTGACTGACTTCGTAAAAGGGAAAAATAAAAAAAAAAAGAATTATAAAATTAGAAAAAAATATTTGCATTTAAGATTTCCTTTCCGGCTGGGATTTGAACCCAGGGCGACACTCATGGAAGCCCAACGCTCTCGCCAATATACTATCGGATCTCTGTTGATCGGTGTCTTAATTATAATAAAAACAAAAAATGCACCTTAGTAATTATTGATCTAAAATCTTTGAAATCTAAAGGTCGAATGATTAAACTGACTCAGAATTTTCTTCCGTACATAAATAATCCATATTTGCAAAAGGAAGAAATTGAAAAAAAAAGAATCTTCAAATTAGAAGAGAAATATATACATGGAAGATTTTCGTTCCGGCCGGGACTCGAACCCAGTACCACGCGCTTGGAACCCAACGGTCTAGCCATTAGGCTATCGGAGCTCTGTCGATGGAAGTCTTAAATATAATAAAAACAAAAAATGCACCTTGGTAATTATTGATTCAAACACTTTGAAATTTACAGGTCGAATAATTAAACTGACTCAGAATTTTTCTCCCTACATAAATAATCAATATTCGCAAAAGAGAAAAATTAAAAAAAAAAGAAGAAGAAATTTCAAATTAGAAACTAAAAGTATACATTGAAGATTTTCGTTCAGGCTGGGACTCGAACCCAGGGCCACTCGCTTGGAAGCCTAACACTCTAGCCATTAGTCTATGGGAGCTCTGTCGGTGGGAGTTTTAAATATAATAAAAACAAAAAATGCACCTTGGTAATTGTTTATTTAAACACTTTGAAATCTTCGTGTCGAAAAATTAAACTGACTCAGAATTTTCTTCCCTACATAAATAATCAATAATTGCAAAGGAAAGAAATTGAAAAAAAAAAGAATTTTCAAATTAGAAAAGAAATATATACATTGAAGATATTCGCTCCGGCTGGGACTCGAACCCGGGCCACTCGCTTGGAAGACCAGCGGTCTAGCCATTAGGCTATCGGAGTTCTGTCGAGCGGAGTCTTACTGCCTGACTGATACTGCCTGACTGAGAGACTGACTCACTGACTGACTGATACTGACTGACTGACTCACTGACTGACCGAGACTGACTGACTAACTGCCTGACTGACTGAGACTGGACTGACTGACTGACTGACTGACTGACTAACTGACTGACTGAGACTGACTGACTGATTGCTTGACTCTCTGACTGGCTATTTCACTGACTGACAGACTGACTCACTGACTGACTGATACTGACTGACTGACTCACTGACTGACCGAGACTGACTGACTAACTGCCTGACTGACTGAGACTGGACTGACTGACTGACTGACTGACTGACTGACTAACTGACTGACTGAGACTGACTGACTGACTGCTTGACTCTCTGACTGGCTATTTCACTGACTGACTGAATGACTAAATGACTGACTGACACTGACTGACTGACTGCTTGACTACCTGACTGACTGCTTGACTGACTAACTGACTGGACAGGACTGACCGACTGACTGACTGACAGACTGACTGAATAAGGATGACTGACAGACTGACTGAATAAGGATGACTGACAGACTGACTGAATAAGGCTGACTGACTGACTGACAGACAGACTGACTGAATAAGGCTGACCGACTGACTGCCTGACTGACTGACTGAATGATTGACTGACTGACTGACCGAGACTGACTGACTGACTGACTGAGACTGGACTGGACTGACTGACTGACTGACTGACTGAGACTGACTGACTGCTTTAGTGACTAACTGACTGCACAGGACTGACCGACTGACTGACTGACTGACTGCCTGACTGACTGACTGACTGAATGACTGACTGACTGAGACTAAATGACTGACTGCTTGACTGACTGGCTGAAGGACTAACTGACTGACTGAGTGACTCACTGACTGACTGATACTGACTGACTGACTCACTGACTGACCGAGACTGACTGACTAACTGCCTGACTGACTGAGACTGGACTGACTGACTGACTGACTGAATGACTGACTAACTGACTGACTGAGACTGACTGACTGATTGCTTGACTCTCTGACTGGCTATTTCACTGACTGACTGAATGACTAAATGACTGACTGACACTGACTGACTGACTGCTTGACTGACTAACTGACTGGACAGGACTGACCGACTGACTGACTGACAGACTGACTGAATAAGGATGACTGACGGACTGACTGAATAAGGCTGACTGACTGACTGACTGACAGACTGACTGAATAAGGCTGACCGACTGACTGACTGCCTGACTGACTGACTGAGTGACTGACTGACTGACTGACCGAGACTGACTGACTGACTGACTGAGACTGGACTGGACTGACTGACTGACTGACTGACTGAGACTGACTGACTGCTTTAGTGACTAACTGACTGCACAGGACTGACCGACTGACTGACTGACTGACTGACTGACTGACTGAATGACTGACTGACTGAGACTAAATGACTGACTGCTTGACTGACTGGCTGAAGGACTAACTGACTGACTGAGTGACTGACTGACTGGACTGACTGACTGAGACTGAATGACTGAGTGCTTGACTGATTGACTGTCAGACTGACTGACTGACTTCGCAAAAGGGAAAAATAAAAAAAAAAGAATTATAAAATTAGAAAAAAATATTTGCATTTAAGATTTCCTTTCCGGCCGGGACTCGAACCCAGTACCACGCGCTAGGAACCCAACGGTCTAGCCATTAGGCTATCGGAGCTCTGTCGATGGAAGTCTTGAATATAATAAATACAAAAAATGCACCTTGGTAATTATTGATTCAAACACTTTGAAATTTACAGGTCGAATAATTAAACTGACTCAGAATTTTTCTCCCTACATAAATAATCAATATTCGCAAAAGAGAAAAATTAAAAAAAAAAGAAGAAGAAATTTCAAATTAGAAACTAAAAGTATACATTGAAGATTTTCGTTCAGGCTGGGACTCGAACCCAGGGCCACTCGCTTGGAAGCCTAACACTCTAGCCATTAGTCTATGGGAGCTCTGTCGGTGGGAGTTTTAAATATAATAAAAACAAAAAATGCAAATTGGTAATTGTTTATTTAAACACTTTGAAATCTTCGTGTCGAAAAATTAAACTGACTCAGAATTTTCTTCCCTACATAAATAATCAATAATTGCAAAGGAAAGAAATTGAAAAAAAAAAGAATTTTCAAATTAGAAAAGAAATATATACATTGAAGATATTCGCTCCGGCTGGGACTCGAACCCAGGCCACTCGCTTGGAAGACCAGCGGTCTAGCCATTAGGCTATCGGAGTTCTGTCGAGCGGAGTCTTACTGCCTGACTGATACTGCCTGACTGACAGACTGACTCACTGACTGACTGATACTGACTGACTGACTCACTGACTGACCGAGACTGACTGACTAACTGCCTGACTGACTGAGACTGGACTGACTGACTGACTGACTGAATGACTGACTAACTGACTGACTGAGACTGACTGACTGATTGCTTGACTCTCTGACTGGCTATTTCACTGACTGACTGAATGACTAAATGACTGACTGACACTGACTGACTGACTGCTTGACTACCTGACTGACTGCTTGACTGACTAACTGACTGGACAGGACTGACAGACTGACTGAATAAGGATGACTGACGGACTGACTGAAAAAGGCTGACTGACTGACTGACTGACAGACTGACTGAATAAGGCTGACCGACTGACTGACTGCCTGACTGACTGACTGACTGACTGACTGACTGACCGAGACTGACTGACTGACTGACTGAGACTGGACTGGACTGACTGACTGACTGACTGACTGAGACTGACTGACTGCTTTAGTGACTAACTGACTGCACAGGACTGACCGACTGACTGACTGACTGACTGCCTGACTGACTGACTGACTGAATGACTGACTGACTGAGACTAAATGACTGACTGCTTGACTGACTGGCTGAAGGACTAACTGACTGACTGAGTGACTGACTGACTGGACTGACTGACTGAGACTGAATGACTGAGTGCTTGACTGATTGACTGTCAGACTGACTGACTGACTTCGCAAAAGGGAAAAATAAAAAAAAAAGAATTATAAAATTAGAAAAAAATATTTGCATTTAAGATTTCCTTTCCGGCCGGGACTCGAACCCAGTACCACGCGCTAGGAACCCAACGGTCTAGCCATTAGGCTATCGGTGCTCTGTCGATGGAAGTCTTAAATATAATAAAAACAAAAAATGCACCTTGGTAATTATTGATTCAAACACTTTGAAACTTACAGGTCGAATAATTAAACTGACTCAGAATTTTTCTCCCTACATAAATAATCAATATTCGCAAAAGAGAAAAATTAAAAAAAAAGAAGAAGAAATTTCAAATTAGAAACAAAAAGTATACATTGAAGATTTTCGTTCAGGCTGGGACTCGAACCCAGGGCCACTCGCTTGGAAGCCTAACACTCTAGCCATTAGTCTATGGGAGCTCTGTCGGTGGGAGTTTTAAATATAATAAAAACAAAAAATGCACCTTGGTAATTGTTTATTTAAACACTTTGAAATCTTCGTGTCGAAAAATTAAACTGACTCAGAATTTTCTTCCCTACATAAATAATCAATAATTGCAAAGGAAAGAAATTGAAAAAAAAAAAGAATTTTCAAATTAGAAAAGAAATATATACATTCAAGATATTCGCTCCGGCTGGGACTCGAACCCAGGCCACTCGCTTGGAAGACCAGCGGTCTAGCCATTAGGCTATCGGAGTTCTGTCGAGCGGAGTCTTACTGCCTGACTGATACTGCCTGACTGACAGACTGACTCACTGACTGACTGATACTGACTGACTGACTCACTGACTGACCGAGACTGACTGACTAACTGCCTGACTGACTGAGACTGGACTGACTGACTGACTGACTGAATGACTGACTAACTGACTGACTGAGACTGACTGACTGATTGCTTGACTCTCTGACTGGCTATTTCACTGACTGACTGAATGACTAAATGACTGACTGACACTGACTGACTGACTGCTTGACTACCTGACTGACTGCTTGACTGACTAACTGACTGGACAGGACTGACCGACTGACTGACTGACAGACTGACTGAATAAGGATGACTGACGGACTGACTGAATAAGGCTGACTGACTGACTGACTGACAGACTGACTGAATAAGGCTGACCGACTGACTGACTGCCTGACTGACTGACTGACTGACTGACTGACTGACTGACTGACTGAGACTGGACTGGACTGACTGACTGACTGACTGACTGAGACTGACTGACTGCTTTAGTGACTAACTGACTGCACAGGACTGACCGACTGACTGACTGACTGCCTGACTGACTGACTGACTGAATGACTGACTGACTGAGACTAAATGACTGACTGCTTGACTGACTGGCTGAAGGACTAACTGACTGACTGAGTGACTGACTGACTGGACTGACTGACTGAGACTGAATGACTGAGTGCTTGACTGATTGACTGTCAGACTGACTGACTGACTTCGCAAAAGGGAAAAATAAAAAAAAAAGAATTATAAAATTAGAAAAAAATATTTGCATTTAAGATTTCCTTTCCGGCCGGGACTCGAACCCAGTACCACGCGCTAGGAACCCAACGGTCTAGCCATTAGGCTATCGGTGCTCTGTCGATGGAAGTCTTAAATATAATAAAAACAAAAAATGCACCTTGGTAATTATTGATTCAAACACTTTGAAACTTACAGGTCGAATAATTAAACTGACTCAGAATTTTTCTCCCTACATAAATAATCAATATTCGCAAAAGAGAAAAATTAAAAAAAAAGAAGAAGAAATTTCAAATTAGAAACTAAAAGTATCCATTGAAGATTTTCGTTCAGGCTGGGACTCGAACCCAGGGCCACTCGCTTGGAAGCCTAACACTCTAGCCATTAGTCTATGGGAGCTCTGTCGGTGGGAGTTTTAAATATAATAAAAACAAAAAATGCACCTTGGTAATTGTTTATTAAAACACTTTGAAATCTTCGTGTCGAAAAATTAAACTGACTCAGAATTTTCTTCCCTACATAAATAATCAATATTCGCAAAAGAGAAAAATTAAAAAAAAAGAAGAAGAAATTTCAAATTAGAAACTAAAAGTATACATTGAAGATTTTCGTTCAGGCTGGGACTCGAACCCAGGGCCACTCGCTTGGAAGCCTCACACTCTAGCCATTAGTCTATGGGAGCTCTGTCGGTGGGAGTTTTAAATATAATAAAAACAAAAAATGCAACTTGGTAATTGTTTATTTAAACACTTTGAAATCTTCGTGTCGAAAAATTAAACTGACTCAGAATTTTCTTCCCTACATAAATAATCAATAATTGCAAAGGAAAGAAATTGAAAAAAAAAGAATTTTCAAATTAGAAAAGAAATATATACATTGAAGATATTCGCTCCGGCTGGGACTCGAACCCAGGCCACTCGCTTGGAAGACCAGCGGTCTAGCCATTAGGCTATCGGAGTTCTGTCGAGCGGAGTCTTACTGCCTGACTGATACTGCCTGACTGACAGACTGACTCACTGACTGACTGATACTGACTGACTGACTCACTGACTGACCGAGACTGACTGACTAACTGCCTGACTGACTGAGACTGGACTGACTGACTGACTGACTGACTGACTGACTAACTGACTGACTGAGACTGACTGACTGATTGCTTGACTCTCTGACTGGCTATTCCACTGACTGACTGAATGACTAAATGACTGACTGACACTGACTGACTGACTGCTTGACTACCTGACTGACTGCTTGACTGACTAACTGACTGGACAGGACTGACCGACTGACTGACTGAGACTGACTGACTGACTGAGACTGGACTGGACTGACTGACTGACTGACTGACTGAGACTGACTGACTGCTTTAGTGACTAACTGACTGCACAGGACTGACCGACTGACTGACTGACTGACTGCCTGACTGACTGACTGACTGAATGACTGACTGACTGAGACTAAATGACTGACTGCTTGACTGACTGGCTGAAGGACTAACTGACTGACTGAGTGACTGACTGACTGGACTGACTGACTGAGACTGAATGACTGAGTGCTTGACTGATTGACTGTCAGACTGACTGACTGACTTCGCAAAAGGGAAAAATAAAAAAAAAAGAATTATAAAATTAGAAAAAAATATTTGCATTTAAGATTTCCTTTCCGGCCGGGACTCGAACCCAGTACCACGCGCTAGGAACCCAACGGTCTAGCCATTAGGCTATCGGTGCTCTGTCGATGGAAGTCTTAAATATAATAAAAACAAAAAATGCACCTTGGTAATTATTGATTCAAACACTTTGAAACTTACAGGTCGAATAATTAAACTGACTCAGAATTTTTCTCCCTACATAAATAATCAATATTCGCAAAAGAGAAAAATTAAAAAAAAGAAGAAGAAATTTCAAATTAGAAACTAAAAGTATACATTGAAGATTTTCGTTCAGGCTGGGACTCGAACCCAGGGCCACTCGCTTGGAAGCCTAACACTCTAGCCATTAGTCTATGGGAGCTCTGTCGGTGGGAGTTTTAAATATAATAAAAACAAAAAATGCACCTTGGTAATTGTTTATTTAAACACTTTGAAATCTTCGTGTCGAAAAATTAAACTGACTCAGAATTTTCTTCCCTACATAAATAATCAATAATTGCAAAGGAAAGAAATTGAAAAAAAAAAGAATTTTCAAATTAGAAAAGAAATATATACATTGAAGATATTCGCTCCGGCTGGGACTCGAACCCAGGCCACTCGCTTGGACGACCAGCGGTCTAGCCATTAGGCTATCGGAGTTCTGTCGAGCGGAGTCTTACTGCCTGACTGATACTGCCTGACTGACAGACTGACTCACTGACTGACTGATACTGACTGACTGACTCACTGACTGACCGAGACTGACTGACTAACTGCCTGACTGACTGAGACTGGACTGACTGACTGACTGACTGACTGACTAACTGACTGACTGAGACTGACTGACTGACTGCTTGACTCTCTGACTGGCTATTTCACTGACTGACTGAATGACTAAATGACTGACTGACACTGACTGACTGACTGCTTGACTACCTGACTGACTGCTTGACTGACTAACTGACTGGACAGGACTGACCGACTAACTGACTGACAGACTGACTGAATAAGGATGACTGACAGACTGACTGAAAAAGGCTGACTGACTGACTGACAGACAGACTGACTGAATAAGGCTGACCGACTGACTGACTGCCTGACTGACTGCCTGACTGACTGACTGACTGAATGACTGACTGACTGACTGACCGAGACTGACTGACTGACTGACAGAGACTGGACTGGACTGACTGACTGACTGACTGACTGAGACTGACTAACTGCTTTAGTGACTAACTGACTGCACAGACTGACCGACTGACTGACTGACTGACTGACTGACTGAATGACTGACTGACTGAGACTAAATGACTGACTGCTTGACTGACTGGCTGAAGGACTAACTGACTGACTGAGTGACTGGCTGACTGGACTGACTGACTGAGACTGAATGACTGAGTGCCTGACTGATTGACTGTCAGACTGACTGACTGACTTCGCAAAAGGGAAAAATAAAAAAAAGAATTATAAAATTAGAAAAAAATATTTGCATTTAAGATTTCCTTTCCCGCCGGGACTCGAACCCAGTACCATGCGCTAGGAACCCAACGGTCTAGCCATTAGGCTATCGGAGCTCTGGCGCTGGAAGTCTTAAATATAATAAAAACAAAAAATGCACCTTGGTAATTGTTTATTTAAACACTTTGAAATCTTCCTGTCGAAAAATTAAACTGACTCAGAATTTTCTTCCCTACATAAATAATCAATAATTGCAAAGGAAAGAAATTGAAAAAAAAAGAATTTTCAAATTAGAAAAGAAATATATACATTGAAGATATTCGCTCCGGCTGGGACTCGAACCCAGGCCACTCGCTTGGAAGACCAGCGGTCTAGCCATTAGGCTATCGGAGTTCTGTCGAGCGGAGTCTTCCTGCCTGACTGATACTGCCTGACTGACAGACTGACTCACTGACTGACTGATACTGACTGACTGACTCACTGACTGACCGAGACTGACTGACTAACTGCCTGACTGACTGAGACTGGACTGACTGACTGACTGACTGACTGACTGACTAACTGACTGACTGAGACTGACTGACTGACTGCTTGACTCTCTGACTGGCTATTTCACTGACTGACTGAATGACTAAATGACTGACTGACACTGACTGACTGACTGCTTGACTGACTGCTTGACTGACTAACTGACTGGACAGGACTGACCGACTGACTGACTGACAGACTGACTGAATAACGATGACTAACAGACTGACTGAATAAGGCTGACTGACTGACTGACTGACAGACTGACTGAATAAGGCTGACCGACTGACTGACTGACTGACTGACTGACTGACTGAATGACTGACTGACTGACTGACCGAGACTGACTGACTGACTGACTGAGACTGGACTGGACTGATTGACTGACTGACTGACTGAGACTGACTGACTGCTTTAGTGACTAACTGACTGCACAGGACTGACCGACTGACTGACTGACTGACTGCCTGACTGACTGACTGACTGAATGACTGACTGACTGAGACTAAATGACTGACTGCTTGACTGACTGGCTGAAGGACTAACTGACTGACTGAGTGACTGACTGACTGGACTGACTGACTGAGACTGAATGACTGAGTGCTTGACTGATTGACTGTCAGACTGACTGACTGACTTCGCAAAAGGGAAAAATAAAAAAAAAGAATTATAAAATTAGAAAAAATTATTTGCATTTAAGATTTCCTTTCCGGCCGGGACTCGAACCCAGTACCACGCGCTAGGAACCCAACGGTCTAGCCATTAGGCTATCGGTGCTCTGTCGATGGAAGTCTTAAATATAATAAAAACAAAAAATGCACCTTGGTAATTATTGATTCAAACACTTTGAAATTTACAGGTCGAATAATTAATCTGACTCAGAATTTTTCTCCCTGCATAAATAATCAATATTCGCAAAAGAGAAAAATTAAAAAAAAAAGAAGAAGAAATTTCAAATTAGAAACTAAAAGTATACATTGAAGATTTTCGTTCAGGCTGGGACTCGAACCCAGGGCCACTCGCTTAGAAGCCTAACACTCTAGCCATTAGCCTATGGGAGCTCTGTCGGTGGGAGTTTTAAATATAATAAAAACAAAAAATGCACCTTGGTAATTGTTTATTTAAACACTTTGAAATCTTCGTGTCGAAAAATTAAACTGACTCAGAATTTTCTTCCCTACATAAATAATCAATAATTGCAAAGGAAAGAAATTGAAAAAAAAAGAATTTTCAAATTAGAAAAGAAATCTATACATTGAAGATATTCGCTCCGGCTGGGACTCGAACCCAGGCCACTCGCTTGGAAGACCAGCGGTCTAGCCATTAGGCTATCGGAGTTCTGTCGAGCGGAGTCTTACTGCCTGACTGATACTGCCTGACTGACAGACTGACTCACTGACTGACTGATACTGACTGACTGACTCACTGACTGACCGAGACTGACTGACTAACTGCCTGACTGACTGAGACTGGACTGACTGACTGACTGACTGACTAACTGACTGACTGAGACTGACTGACTGACTGCTTGACTCTCTGACTGGCTATTTCACTGACTGACTGAATGACTAAATGACTGACTGACACATACTGACTGACTGCTTGACTACCTGACTGACTGCTTGACTGACTGACACATACTGACTGACTGCTTGACTACCTGACTGACTGCTTGACTGACTAACTGACTGGACAGGACTGACCGACTGACTGACTGACAGACTGACTGAATAAGGATGACTGACAGACTGACTGAATAAGGCTGACTGACTGACTGACAGACAGACTGACTGAATAAGGCTGACTGACTGACTGACTGACTGACTGACTGACTGACTGACTGACCGAGACTGACTGACTGACTGACTGAGACTGGACTGGACTGACTGACTGACTGACTGACTGCTTTAGTGACTAACTGACTGCACAGGACTGACCGACTGACTGACTGACTGACTGCCTGACTGACTGACTGACTGAATGACTGACTGACTGAGACTAAATGACTGACTGCTTGACTGACTGGCTGAAGGACTAACTGACTGACTGAGTGACTGACTGACTGGACTGACTGACTGAGACTGAATGACTGAGTGCTTGACTGATTGACTGTCAGACTGACTGACTGACTTCGCAAAAGGGAAAAATAAAAAAAAAGAATTATAAAATTAGAAAAAAATATTTGCATTTAAGATTTCCTTTCCGGCCGGGACTCGAACCCAGTATCACGCGCTAGGAACCCAACGGTCTAGCCATTAGGCTATCGGTGCTCTGTCGATGGAAGTCTTAAATATAATAAAAACAAAAAATGCACCTTGGTAATTATTGATTCAAACACTTTGAAATTTACAGGTCGTATAATTAAACTGACTCAGAATTTTTCTCCCTACATAAATAATCAATATTCGCAAAAGAGAAAAATTAAAAAAAAGAAGAAGAAATTTCAAATTAGAAACTAAAAGTATACATTGAAGATTTTCGTTCAGGCTGGGACTCGAACCCAGGGCCACTCGCTTGGAAGCCTAACACTCTAGCCATTAGTCTACGGGAGCTCTGTCGGTGGGAGTTTTAAATATAATAAAAACAAAAAATGCACCTTGGTAATTGTTTATTTAAACACTTTGAAATCTTCGTGTCGAAAAATTAAACTGACTCAGAATTTTCTTCCCTACATAAATAATCAATAATTGCAAAGGAAAGAAATTGAAAAAAAAAGAATTTTCAAATTAGAAAAGAAATATATACATTGAAGATATTCGCTCCGGCTGGGACTCGAACCCAGGCCACTCGCTTGGAAGACCAGCGGTCTAGCCATTAGGCTATCGGAGTTCTGTCGAGCGGAGTCTTCCTGCCTGACTGATACTGCCTGACTGACAGACTGACTCACTGACTGACTGATACTGACTGACTGACTCACTGACTGACCGAGACTGACTGACTAACTGCCTGACTGACTGAGACTGGACTGACTGACTGACTGACTGACTGACTGACTAACTGACTGACTGAGACTGACTGACTGACTGCTTGACTCTCTGACTGGCTATTTCACTGACTGACTGAATGACTAAATGACTGACTGACACTGACTGACTGACTGACTGCTTGACTGACTGCTTGACTGACTAACTGACTGGACAGGACTGACCGACTGACTGACTGACAGACTGACTGAATAACGATGACTAACAGACTGACTGAATAAGGCTGACTGACTGACTGACTGACAGACTGACTGAATAAGGCTGACCGACTGACTGACTGACTGACTGACTGACTGACTGAATGACTGACTGACTGACTGACCGAGACTGACTGACTGACTGACTGAGACTGGACTGGACTGATTGACTGACTGACTGACTGAGACTGACTGACTGCTTTAGTGACTAACTGACTGCACAGGACTGACCGACTGACTGACTGACTGACTGCCTGACTGACTGACTGACTGAATGACTGACTGACTGAGACTAAATGACTGACTGCTTGACTGACTGGCTGAAGGACTAACTGACTGACTGAGTGACTGACTGACTGGACTGACTGACTGAGACTGAATGACTGAGTGCTTGACTGATTGACTGTCAGACTGACTGACTGACTTCGCAAAAGGGAAAAATAAAAAAAAAGAATTATAAAATTAGAAAAAATTATTTGCATTTAAGATTTCCTTTCCGGCCGGGACTCGAACCCAGTACCACGCGCTAGGAACCCAACGGTCTAGCCATTAGGCTATCGGTGCTCTGTCGATGGAAGTCTTAAATATAATAAAAACAAAAAATGCACCTTGGTAATTATTGATTCAAACACTTTGAAATTTACAGGTCGAATAATTAATCTGACTCAGAATTTTTCTCCCTGCATAAATAATCAATATTCGCAAAAGAGAAAAATTAAAAAAAAAAGAAGAAGAAATTTCAAATTAGAAACTAAAAGTATACATTGAAGATTTTCGTTCAGGCTGGGACTCGAACCCAGGGCCACTCGCTTAGAAGCCTAACACTCTAGCCATTAGCCTATGGGAGCTCTGTCGGTGGGAGTTTTAAATATAATAAAAACAAAAAATGCACCTTGGTAATTGTTTATTTAAACACTTTGAAATCTTCGTGTCGAAAAATTAAACTGACTCAGAATTTTCTTCCCTACATAAATAATCAATAATTGCAAAGGAAAGAAATTGAAAAAAAAAGAATTTTCAAATTAGAAAAGAAATCTATACATTGAAGATATTCGCTCCGGCTGGGACTCGAACCCAGGCCACTCGCTTGGAAGACCAGCGGTCTAGCCATTAGGCTATCGGAGTTCTGTCGAGCGGAGTCTTACTGCCTGACTGATACTGCCTGACTGACAGACTGACTCACTGACTGACTGATACTGACTGACTGACTCACTGACTGACCGAGACTGACTGACTAACTGCCTGACTGACTGAGACTGGACTGACTGACTGACTGACTGACTAACTGACTGACTGAGACTGACTGACTGACTGCTTGACTCTCTGACTGGCTATTTCACTGACTGACTGAATGACTAAATGACTGACTGACACATACTGACTGACTGCTTGACTACCTGACTGACTGCTTGACTGACTGACACATACTGACTGACTGCTTGACTACCTGACTGACTGCTTGACTGACTAACTGACTGGACAGGAGTGACCGACTGACTGACTGACAGACTGACTGAATAAGGATGACTGACAGACTGACTGAATAAGGCTGACTGACTGACTGACAGACAGACTGACTGAATAAGGCTGACTGACTGACTGACTGACTGACTGACTGACTGACTGACTGACCGAGACTGACTGACTGACTGACTGAGACTGGACTGGACTGACTGACTGTCTGACTGACTGCTTTAGTGACTAACTGACTGCACAGGACTGACCGACTGACTGACTGACTGACTGAATGACTGACTGACTGAGACTAAATGACTGACTGCTTGACTGACTGGCTGAAGGACTAACTGACTGACTGAGTGACTGACTGACTGGACTGACTGACTGAGACTGAATGACTGAGTGCTTGACTGATTGACTGTCAGACTGACTGACTGACTTCGCAAAAGGGAAAAATAAAAAAAAAGAATTATAAAATTAGAAAAAAATATTTGCATTTAAGATTTCCTTTCCGGCCGGGACTCGAACCCAGTACCACGCGCTAGGAACCCAACGGTCTAGCCATTAGGCTATCGGTGCTCTGTCGATGGAAGTCTTAAATATAATAAAAACAAAAAATGCACCTTGGTAATTATTGATTCAAACACTTTGAAATTTACAGGTCGAATAATTAAACTGACTCAGAATTTTTCTCCCTACATAAATAATCAATATTCGCAAAAGAGAAAAATTAAAAAAAAGAAGAAGAAATTTCAAATTAGAAACTAAAAGTATACATTGAAGATTTTCGTTCAGGCTGGGACTCGAACCCAGGGCCACTCGCTTGGAAGCCTAACACTCTAGCCATTAGTCTACGGGAGCTCTGTCGGTGGGAGTTTTAAATATAATAAAAACAAAAAATGCACCTTGGTAATTGTTTATTTAAACACTTTGAAATCTTCGTGTCGAAAAATTAAACTGACTCAGAATTTTCTTCCCTACATAAATAATCAATAATTGCAAAGGAAAGAAATTGAAAAAAAAAAGAATTTTCAAATTAGAAAAGAAATATATACATTGAAGATATTCGCTCCGGCTGGGACTCGAACCCAGGCCACTCGCTTGGAAGACCAGCGGTCTAGCCATTAGGCTATCGGAGTTCTGTCGAGCGGAGTCTTACTGCCTGACTGATACTGCCTGACTGACATACTGACTCACTGACTGACTGATACTGACTGATTGACTCACTGACTGACCGAGACTGACTGACTAACTGCCTGACTGACTGAGACTGGACTGACTGACTGACTGACTGACTGACTGACTAACTGACTGACTGAGACTGACTGACTGACTGCTTGACTCTCTGACTGGCTATTTCACTGACTGACTGAATGACTAAATGACTGACTGACACTGACTGACTGACTGCTTGACTACCTGACTGACTGCTTGACTGACTAACTGACTGGACAGGACTGACCGACTGACTGACTGACAGACTGACTGAATAAGGATGACTGACAGACTGACTGAATAAGGATGACTGACAGACTGACAGACAGACTGACTGAATAAGGCTGACCGACTGACTGACTGCCTGACTGACTGACTGACTGAATGACTGACTGACTGCTTTAGTGACTAACTGACTGCACAGGACTGACCGACTGACTGACTGACTGACTGACTGACTGCTTTAGTGACTAACTGACTGCACAGGACTGACCGACTGACTGACTGACTGACTGACTGCCTGACTGACTGACTGACTGAATGACTGACTGACTGAGACTAAATGACTGACTGCTTGACTGACTGGCTGAAGGACTAACTGACTGACTGAGTGACTGACTGACTGGACTGACTGACTGAGACTGAATGACTGAGTGCTTGACTGATTGACTGTCAGACTGACTGACTGACTTCGCAAAAGGGAAAAATAAAAAATAAAAAGAATTATAAAATTAGAAAAAAATATTTGCATTTAAGATTTCCTTTCCGGCCGGGACTCGAACCCAGTACCACGCGCTAGGAACCCAACGGTCTAGCCATTAGGCTATCGGAGCTCTGTTGATGGAAGTCTTAAATATAATAAAAACAAAAAATGCACCTTGGTAATTATTGATTCAAACACTTTGAAATTTACAGGTCGAATAATTAAACTGACTCAGAATTTTTCTCCCTACATAAATAATCAATATTCGCAAAAGAGAAAAATTAAAAAAAAAAGAAGAAGAAATTTCAAATTAAAAACTAAAAGTATACATTGAAGATTTTCGTTCAGGCTGGGACTCGAACCCAGGGCCACTCGCTTGGAAGCCTAACAGTCTAGCCATTAGTCTATGGGAGCTCTGTCGGTGGGAGTTTTAAATATAATAAAAACAAAAAATGCACCTTGGTAATTGTTTATTTAAACACTTTGAAATCTTCGTGTCGAAAAATTAAACTGACTCAGAATTTTCTTCCCTACATAAATAATCAATAATTGCAAAGGAAAGAAATTGAAAAAAAAAAGAATTTTCAAATTAGAAAAGAAATATATACATTGAAGATATTCGCTCCGGCTTGGACTCGAACCCAGGCCACTCGCTTGGAAGACCAGCGGTCTAGCCATTAGGCTATCGGAGTTCTGTCGAGCGGAGTCTTACTGCCTGACTGATACTGCCTGACTGACAGACTGACTCACTGACTGACTGATACTGACTGACCGAGACTGACTGACTAACTGCCTGACTGACTGAGACTGGACTGACTGACTGACTGACTGACTGACTGACTAACTGACTGACTGAGACTGACTGACTGACTGCTTGACTCTCTGACTGGCTATTTCACTGACTGACTGAATGACTAAATGACTGACTGACACTGACTGACTGACTGCTTGACTACCTGACTGACTGCTTGACTGACTAACTGACTGGACAGGACTGACCGACTGACTGACTGACAGACTGACTGAATAAGGATGACTGACAGACTGACTGAATAAGGCTGACTGACTGACTGACTGACAGACTGACTGAATAAGGCTGACCGACTGACTGACTGCCTGACTGACTGACTGACTGAATGACTGACTGACTGACTGACCGAGACTGACTGACTGACTGACTGAGACTGGACTGGACTGACTGACTGACTGACTGAGACTGGACTGGACTGACTGACTGACTGACTGACTGAGACTGACTGACTGCTTTAGTGACTAACTGACTGCACAGGACTGACCGACTGACTGACTGACTGACTGACTGCCTGACTGACTGACTGACTGAATGACTGACTGACTGAGACTAAATGACTGACTGCTTGACTGACTGGCTGAAGGACTAACTGACTGACTGAGTGACTGACTGACTGGACTGACTGACTGAGACTGAATGACTGAGTGCTTGAATGATTGACTGTCAGACTGACTGACTGACTTCGCAAAAGGGAAAAATAAAAAAAAAGAATTATAAAATTAGAAAAAAATATTTGCATTTAAGATTTCCTTTCCGGCCGGGACTCGAACCCAGTACCACGCGCTAGGAACCCAACGGTCTAGCCATTAGGCTATCGGAGCTCTGTCGATGGAAGTCTTAAATATAATAAAAACAAAAAATGCACCTTGGTAATTATTGATTCAAACACTTTGAAATTTACAGGTCGAATAATTAAACTGACTCAGAATTTTTCTCCCTACATAAATAATCAATATTCGCAAAAGAGAAAAATTAAAAAAAAAAGAAGAAGAAATTTCAAATTAGAAACTAAAAGTATACATTGAAGATTTTCGTTCAGGCTGGGACTCGAACCCAGGGCCACTCGCTTGGAAGCCTAACACTCTAGCCATTAGCCTATGGGAGCTCTGTCGGTGGGAGTTTTAAATATAATAAAAACAAAAAATGCACCTTGGTAGTTGTTTATTTAAACACTTTGAAATCTTCGTGTCGAAAAATTAAACTGACTCAGAATTTTCTTCCCTACATAAATAATCAATAATTGCAAAGGAAAGAAATTGAAAAAAAAAGAATTTTCAAATTAGAAAAGAAATATATACATTGAAGATATTCGCTCCGGCTGGGACTCGAACCCAGGCCACTCGCTTGGAAGACCAGCGGTCTAGCCATTAGGCTATCGGAGTTCTGTCGAGCGGAGTCTTACTGCCTGACTGATACTGCCTGACTGACAGACTGACTCACTGACTGACTGATACTGACTGACTGACTCATTGACTGACCGAGACTGACTGACTAACTGCCTGACTGACTGAGACTGGACTGACTGACTGACTGACTGACTGACTGACTAACTGACTGACTGAGACTGACTGACTGACTGCTTGACTCTCTGACTGGCTATTTCACTGACTGACTGAATGACTAAATGACTGACTCACACATACTGACTGACTGCTTGACTACCTGACTGACTGCTTGACTGTCTAACTGACTGGACAGGACTGACCGACTGACTGACTGACAGACTGACTGAATAAGGATGACTGACAGACTGACTGAATAAGGCTGACTGACTGACTGACTGACAGACTGACTGACTGACTGACTGACTGACTGACTGAATGACTGACTGACTGACTGACCGAGACTGACTGACTGACTGACTGAGACTGGACTGGACTGACTGACTGACTGACTGACTTAGACTGACTGACAGCTTTAGTGACTATCTGACTGCACAGGACTGACCGACTGACTGACTGACTGACTGACTGACTGACTGCCTGACTGACTGACTGACTGAATGACTGACTGACTGAGACTAAATGACTGACTGCTTGACTGACTGGCTGAAGGACTAACTGACTGACTGAGTGACTGACTGACTGGACTGACTGACTGAGACTGAATGACTGAGTGCTTGACTGATTGACTGTCAGACTGACTGACTGACTTCGCAAAAGGGAAAAATAAAAAAAAAAGAATTATAAAATTAGAAAAAAATATTTGCATTTAAGATTTCCTTTCCGGCCGGGACTCGAACCCAGTACCACGCGCTAGGAACCCAACGGTCTAGCCATTAGGCTATCGGTGCTCTGTCGATGGAAGTCTTAAATATAATAAAAACAAAAAATGCACCTTGGTAATTATTGATTCAAACACTTTGAAATTTACAGGTCGAATAATTAAACTGACTCAGAATTTTTCTCCCTACATAAATAATCAATATTCGCAAAAGAGAAAAATTAAAAAAAAGAAGAAGAAATTTCAAATTAGAAACTAAAAGTATACATTGAAGATTTTCGTTCAGGCTGGGACTCGAACCCAGGGCCACTCGCTTGGAAGCCTAACACTCTAGCCATTAGTCTACGGGAGCTCTGTCGGTGGGAGTTTTAAATATAATAAAAACAAAAAATGCACCTTGGTAATTGTTTATTTAAACACTTTGAAATCTTCGTGTCGAAAAATTAAACTGACTCAGAATTTTCTTCCCTACATAAATAATCAATAATTGCAAAGGAAAGAAATTGAAAAAAAAAAGAATTTTCAAATTAGAAAAGAAATATATACATTGAAGATATTCGCTCCGGCTGGGACTCGAACCCAGGCCACTCGCTTGGAAGACCAGCGGTCTAGCCATTAGGCTATCGGAGTTCTGTCGAGCGGAGTCTTACTGCCTGACTGATACTGCCTGACTGACAGACTGACTCACTGACTGACTGATACTGACTGACTGACTCACTGACTGACCGAGACTGACTGACTAACTGCCTGACTGACTGAGACTGGACTGACTGACTGACTGACTGACTGACTGACTAACTGACTGACTGAGACTGACTGACTGACTGCTTGACTCTCTGACTGGCTATTTCACTGACTGACTGAATGACTAAATGACTGACTGACACTGACTGACTGACTGCTTGACTACCTGACTGACTGCTTGACTGACTAACTGACTGGACAGGACTGACCGACTGACTGACTGACAGACTGACTGAATAAGGATGACTGACAGACTGACTGAATAAGGCTGACTGACTGACTGACAGACAGACTGACTGAATAAGGCTGACCGACTGACTGACTGCCTGAGTGACTGACTGACTGAATGACTGACTGACTGACTGACCGAGACTGACTGACTGACTGACTGAGACTGGACTGGACTGACTGACTGACTGACTGACTGCTTTAGTGACTAACTGACTGCACAGGACTGACCGACTGACTGACTGACTGACTGACTGCTTTAGTGACTAACTGAATGACTGACTGACTGAGACTAAATGACTGACTGCTTGACTGACTGGCTGAAGGACTAACTGACTGACTGAGTGACTGACTGACTGGACTGACTGACTGAGACTGAATGACTGAGTGCTTGACTGATTGACTGTCAGACTGACTGACTGACTTCGCAAAAGGGAAAAATAAAAAAAAAAGAATTATAAAATTAGAAAAAAATATTTGCATTTAAGATTTCCTTTCCGGCCGGGACTCGAACCCAGTACCACGCGCTAGGAACCCAACGGTCTAGCCATTAGGCTATCGGAGCTCTGTCGATGGAAGTCTTAAATATAATAAAAACAAAAAATGCACCTTGGTAATTATTGATTCAAACACTTTGAAATTTACAGGTCGAATAATTAAACTGACTCAGAATTTTTCTCCCTACATAAATAATCAATATTCGCAAAAGAGAAAAATTAAAAAAAAAGAAGAAGAAATTTCAAATTAAAAACTAAAAGTATACATTGAAGATTTTCGTTCAGGCTGGGACTCGAACCCAGGCCACTCGCTTGGAAGACCAGCGGTCTAGCCATTAGGCTATCGGAGTTCTGTCGAGCGGAGTCTTACTGCCTGACTGATACTGCCTGACTGACAGACTGACTCACTGACTGACTGATAATGACTGACTGACTCACTGACTGACCGAGACTGACTGACTAACTGCCTGACTGACTGAGACTGGACTGACTGACTGACTGACTGACTGACTGACTGACTAACTGACTGACTGAGACTGACTGACTGACTGCTTGACTCTCTGACTGGCTATTTCACTGACTGACTGAATGACTAAATGACTGACTGACACTGACTGACTGACTGCTTGACTACCTGACTGACTGCTTGACTGACTAACTGACTGGACAGGACTGACCGACTGACTGACTGACAGACTGACTGAATAAGAATGACTGACAGACTGACTGAATAAGGCTGACTGACTGACTGACTGACAGACTGACTGAATAAGGCTGACCGACTGACTGACTGCCTGACTGACTGAATGACTGACTGACTGACTGACCGAGACTGACTGACTGACTGACTGAGACTGGACTGGACTGACTGACTGACTGACTGACTGAGACTGACTGACTGCTTTAGTGACTAACTGACTGCACAGGACTGACCGACTGACTGACTGACTGACTGCCTGACTGACTGACTGACTGAATGACTGACTGACTGAGACTAAATGACTGACTGCTTGACTGACTGGCTGAAGGACTAACTGACTGACTGAGTGCTTGACTGATTGACTGTCAGACTGACTGACTGACTTCGCAAAAGGGAAAAATAAAAAAAAAAAGAATTATAAAATTAGAAAAAAATATTTGCATTTAAGATTTCCTTTCCGGCCGGGACTCGAACCCAGTACCACGCGCTAGGAGCCCAACGGTCTAGCCATTAGGCTATCGGAGCTCTGTCGGTGGGAGTTTTAAATATAATAAAAACAAAAAATGCACCTTGGTAATTGTTTATTTAAACACTTTGAAATCTTCGTGTCGAAAAATTAAACTGACTCAGAATTTTCTTCCCTACATAAATAATCAATAATTGCAAAGGAAAGAAATTGAAAAAAAAAGAATTTTCAAATTAGAAAAGAAATATATATATTGAAGATATTCGCTCCGGCTGGGACTTGAACCCAGGCCACTCGCTTGGAAGACCAGCGGTCTAGCCATTAGGCTATCGGAGTTCTGTCGAGCGGAGTCTTACTGCCTGACTGATACTGCCTGACTGACAGACTGACTCACTGACTGACTGATACTGACTGACTGACTCACTGACTGACCGAGACTGACTGACTAACTGCCTGACTGACTGAGACTGGACTGACTGACTGACTGACTGACTGACTGACTAACTGACTGACTGAGACTGACTGACTGACTGCTTGACTCTCTGACTGGCTATTTCACTGACTGACTGAATGACTAAATGACTGACTGACACTGACTGACTGACTGCTTGACTACCTGACTGACTGACTGCTTGACTACCTGACTGACTGCTTGACTGACTAACTGACTGGACAGGACTGACCGACTGACTGACTGACAGACTGACTGAATAAGGATGACTGACAGACTGACTGAATAAGGCTGACTGACTGACTGACTGACAGACTGACTGAATAAGGCTGACCGACTGACTGACTGCCTGACTGACTGACTGACTGAATGACTGACTGACTGACTGACCGAGACTGACTGACTGACTGACTGACTGAGACTGGACTGGACTGACTGACTGACTGACTGACTGAGACTGACTGACTGCTTTTGTGACTAACTGACTGCACAGGACTGACCGACTGACTGACTGACTGACTGCCTGACTGACTGAATGACTGACTGACTGAGACTAAATGACTGACTGCTTGACTGACTGGCTGAAGGACTAACTGACTGACTGAGTGACTGACTGACTGGACTGACTGACTGAGACTGAATGACTGAGTGCTTGACTGATTGACTGTCAGACTGACTGACTGACTTCGCAAAAGGGAAAAATAAAAAAAAAAAGAATTATAAAATTAGAAAAAAATATTTGCATTTAAGATTTCCTTTCCGGCTGGGATTTGAACCCAGGGCGACACTCATGGAAGCCCAACGCTCTCGCCAATATACTATCGGATCTCTGTTGATCGGTGTCTTAATTATAATAAAAACAAAAAATGCACCTTAGTAATTATTGATGTAAAATCTTTGAAATCTAAAGGTCGAATGATTAAACTGACTCAGAATTTTCTTCCGTACATAAATAATCCATATTTGCAAAAGAAAGAAATTGAAAAAAAAAAAAAATCTTCAAATTAGAAGAGAAATATATACATGGAAGATTTTCGTTCCGGCCGGGACTCGAACCCAGTACCACGCGCTAGGAACCCAACGGTCTAGTCATTAGGCTATCGGAGCTCTGTTGATGGAAGTCTTAAATATAATAAAAACAAAAAATGCACCTTGGTAATTATTGATTCAAACACTTTGAAATTTACAGGTCGAATAATTAAACTGACTCAGAATTTTTCTCCCTACATAAATAATCAATATTCGCAAAAGAGAAAAATTAAAAAAAAAAGAAGAAGAAATTTCAAATTAAAAACTAAAAGTATACATTGAAGATTTTCGTTCAGGCTGGGACTCGAACCCAGGGCCACTCGCTTGGAAGCCTAACAGTCTAGCCATTAGTCTATGGGAGCTCTGTCGGTGGGAGTTTTAAATATAATAAAAACAAAAAATGCACCTTGGTAATTGTTTATTTAAACACTTTGAAATCTTCGTGTCGAAAAATTAAACTGACTCAGAATTTTCTTCCCTACATAAATAATCAATAATTGCAAAGGAAAGAAATTGAAAAAAAAAAGAATTTTCAAATTAGAAAAGAAATATATACATTGAAGATATTCGCTCCGGCTTGGACTCGAACCCAGGCCACTCGCTTGGAAGACCAGCGGTCTAGCCATTAGGCTATCGGAGTTCTGTCGAGCGGAGTCTTACTGCCTGACTGATACTGCCTGACTGACAGACTGACTCACTGACTGACTGATACTGACTGACCGAGACTGACTGACTAACTGCCTGACTGACTGAGACTGGACTGACTGACTGACTGACTGACTGACTGACTAACTGACTGACTGAGACTGACTGACTGACTGCTTGACTCTCTGACTGGCTATTTCACTGACTGACTGAATGACTAAATGACTGACTGACACTGACTGACTGACTGCTTGACTACCTGACTGACTGCTTGACTGACTAACTGACTGGACAGGACTGACCGACTGACTGACTGACAGACTGACTGAATAAGGATGACTGACAGACTGACTGAATAAGGCTGACTGACTGACTGACTGACAGACTGACTGAATAAGGCTGACCGACTGACTGACTGCCTGACTGACTGACTGACTGAATGACTGACTGACTGACTGACCGAGACTGACTGACTGACTGACTGAGACTGGACTGGACTGACTGACTGACTGACTGAGACTGGACTGGACTGACTGACTGACTGACTGACTGAGACTGACTGACTGCTTTAGTGACTAACTGACTGCACAGGACTGACCGACTGACTGACTGACTGACTGACTGCCTGACTGACTGACTGACTGAATGACTGACTGACTGAGACTAAATGACTGACTGCTTGACTGACTGGCTGAAGGACTAACTGACTGACTGAGTGACTGACTGACTGGACTGACTGACTGAGACTGAATGACTGAGTGCTTGAATGATTGACTGTCAGACTGACTGACTGACTTCGCAAAAGGGAAAAATAAAAAAAAAGAATTATAAAATTAGAAAAAAATATTTGCATTTAAGATTTCCTTTCCGGCCGGAACTCGAACCCAGTACCACGCGCTAGGAACCCAACGGTCTAGCCATTAGGCTATCGGAGCTCTGTCGATGGAAGTCTTAAATATAATAAAAACAAAAAATGCACCTTGGTAATTATTGATTCAAACACTTTGAAATTTACAGGTCGAATAATTAAACTGACTCAGAATTTTTCTCCCTACATAAATAATCAATATTCGCAAAAGAGAAAAATTAAAAAAAAAAGAAGAAGAAATTTCAAATTAGAAACTAAAAGTATACATTGAAGATTTTCGTTCAGGCTGGGACTCGAACCCAGGGCCACTCGCTTGGAAGCCTAACACTCTAGCCATTAGCCTATGGGAGCTCTGTCGGTGGGAGTTTTAAATATAATAAAAACAAAAAATGCACCTTGGTAGTTGTTTATTTAAACACTTTGAAATCTTCGTGTCGAAAAATTAAACTGACTCAGAATTTTCTTCCCTACATAAATAATCAATAATTGCAAAGGAAAGAAATTGAAAAAAAAAGAATTTTCAAATTAGAAAAGAAATATATACATTGAAGATATTCGCTCCGGCTGGGACTCGAACCCAGGCCACTCGCTTGGAAGACCAGCGGTCTAGCCATTAGGCTATCGGAGTTCTGTCGAGCGGAGTCTTACTGCCTGACTGATACTGCCTGACTGACAGACTGACTCACTGACTGACTGATACTGACTGACTGACTCATTGACTGACCGAGACTGACTGACTAACTGCCTGACTGACTGAGACTGGACTGACTGACTGACTGACTGACTGACTGACTAACTGACTGACTGAGACTGACTGACTGACTGCTTGACTCTCTGACTGGCTATTTCACTGACTGACTGAATGACTAAATGACTGACTCACACATACTGACTGACTGCTTGACTACCTGACTGACTGCTTGACTGTCTAACTGACTGGACAGGACTGACCGACTGACTGACTGACAGACTGACTGAATAAGGATGACTGACAGACTGACTGAATAAGGCTGACTGACTGACTGACTGACAGACTGACTGACTGACTGACTGACTGACTGACTGAATGACTGACTGACTGACTGACCGAGACTGACTGACTGACTGACTGAGACTGGACTGGACTGACTGACTGACTGACTGACTGACTTAGACTGACTGACAGCTTTAGTGACTATCTGACTGCACAGGACTGACCGACTGACTGACTGACTGACTGACTGACTGACTGCCTGACTGACTGACTGACTGAATGACTGACTGACTGAGACTAAATGACTGACTGCTTGACTGACTGGCTGAAGGACTAACTGACTGACTGAGTGACTGACTGACTGGACTGACTGACTGAGACTGAATGACTGAGTGCTTGACTGATTGACTGTCAGACTGACTGACTGACTTCGCAAAAGGGAAAAATAAAAAAAAAAGAATTATAAAATTAGAAAAAAATATTTGCATTTAAGATTTCCTTTCCGGCCGGGACTCGAACCCAGTACCACGCGCTAGGAACCCAACGGTCTAGCCATTAGGCTATCGGTGCTCTGTCGATGGAAGTCTTAAATATAATAAAAACAAAAAATGCACCTTGGTAATTATTGATTCAAACACTTTGAAATTTACAGGTCGAATAATTAAACTGACTCAGAATTTTTCTCCCTACATAAATAATCAATATTCGCAAAAGAGAAAAATTAAAAAAAAGAAGAAGAAATTTCAAATTAGAAACTAAAAGTATACATTGAAGATTTTCGTTCAGGCTGGGACTCGAACCCAGGGCCACTCGCTTGGAAGCCTAACACTCTAGCCATTAGTCTACGGGAGCTCTGTCGGTGGGAGTTTTAAATATAATAAAAACAAAAAATGCACCTTGGTAATTGTTTATTTAAACACTTTGAAATCTTCGTGTCGAAAAATTAAACTGACTCAGAATTTTCTTCCCTACATAAATAATCAATAATTGCAAAGGAAAGAAATTGAAAAAAAAAAGAATTTTCAAATTAGAAAAGAAATATATACATTGAAGATATTCGCTCCGGCTGGGACTCGAACCCAGGCCACTCGCTTGGAAGACCAGCGGTCTAGCCATTAGGCTATCGGAGTTCTGTCGAGCGGAGTCTTACTGCCTGACTGATACTGCCTGACTGACAGACTGACTCACTGACTGACTGATACTGACTGACTGACTCACTGACTGACCGAGACTGACTGACTAACTGCCTGACTGACTGAGACTGGACTGACTGACTGACTGACTGACTGACTGACTAACTGACTGACTGAGACTGACTGACTGACTGCTTGACTCTCTGACTGGCTATTTCACTGACTGACTGAATGACTAAATGACTGACTGACACTGACTGACTGACTGCTTGACTACCTGACTGACTGCTTGACTGACTAACTGACTGGACAGGACTGACCGACTGACTGACTGACAGACTGACTGAATAAGGATGACTGACAGACTGACTGAATAAGGCTGACTGACTGACTGACAGACAGACTGACTGAATAAGGCTGACCGACTGACTGACTGCCTGAGTGACTGACTGACTGAATGACTGACTGACTGACTGACCGAGACTGACTGACTGACTGACTGAGACTGGACTGGACTGACTGACTGACTGACTGACTGCTTTAGTGACTAACTGACTGCACAGGACTGACCGACTGACTGACTGACTGACTGACTGCTTTAGTGACTAACTGAATGACTGACTGACTGAGACTAAATGACTGACTGCTTGACTGACTGGCTGAAGGACTAACTGACTGACTGAGTGACTGACTGACTGGACTGACTGACTGAGACTGAATGACTGAGTGCTTGACTGATTGACTGTCAGACTGACTGACTGACTTCGCAAAAGGGAAAAATAAAAAAAAAAGAATTATAAAATTAGAAAAAAATATTTGCATTTAAGATTTCCTTTCCGGCCGGGACTCGAACCCAGTACCACGCGCTAGGAACCCAACGGTCTAGCCATTAGGCTATCGGAGCTCTGTCGATGGAAGTCTTAAATATAATAAAAACAAAAAATGCACCTTGGTAATTATTGATTCAAACACTTTGAAATTTACAGGTCGAATAATTAAACTGACTCAGAATTTTTCTCCCTACATAAATAATCAATATTCGCAAAAGAGAAAAATTAAAAAAAAAGAAGAAGAAATTTCAAATTAAAAACTAAAAGTATACATTGAAGATTTTCGTTCAGGCTGGGACTCGAACCCAGGGCCACTCGCTTGGAAGCCTAACAGTCTAGCCAGTAGTCTATGGGAGCTCTGTCGGTGGGAGTTTTAAATATAATAAAAACAAAAAATGCACCTTGGTAATTGTTTATTTAAACACTTTGAAATCTTCGTGTCGAAAAATTAAACTGACTCAGAATTTTCTTCCCTACATAAATAATCAATAATTGCAAAGGAAAGAAATTGAAAAAAAAAAAGAATTTTCAAATTAGAAAAGAAATATATACATTGAAGATATTCGCTCCGGCTTGGACTCGAACCCAGGCCACTCGCTTGGAAGACCAGCGGTCTAGCCATTAGGCTATCGGAGTTCTGTCGAGCGGAGTCTTACTGCCTGACTGATACTGCCTGACTGACAGACTGACTCACTGACTGACTGATAATGACTGACTGACTCACTGACTGACCGAGACTGACTGACTAACTGCCTGACTGACTGAGACTGGACTGACTGACTGACTGACTGACTGACTGACTGACTAACTGACTGACTGAGACTGACTGACTGACTGCTTGACTCTCTGACTGGCTATTTCACTGACTGACTGAATGACTAAATGACTGACTGACACTGACTGACTGACTGCTTGACTACCTGACTGACTGCTTGACTGACTAACTGACTGGACAGGACTGACCGACTGACTGACTGACAGACTGACTGAATAAGAATGACTGACAGACTGACTGAATAAGGCTGACTGACTGACTGACTGACAGACTGACTGAATAAGGCTGACCGACTGACTGACTGCCTGACTGACTGAATGACTGACTGACTGACTGACCGAGACTGACTGACTGACTGACTGAGACTGGACTGGACTGACTGACTGACTGACTGACTGAGACTGACTGACTGCTTTAGTGACTAACTGACTGCACAGGACTGACCGACTGACTGACTGACTGACTGCCTGACTGACTGACTGACTGAATGACTGACTGACTGAGACTAAATGACTGACTGCTTGACTGACTGGCTGAAGGACTAACTGACTGACTGAGTGCTTGACTGATTGACTGTCAGACTGACTGACTGACTTCGCAAAAGGGAAAAATAAAAAAAAAAGAATTATAAAATTAGAAAAAAATATTTGCATTTAAGATTTCCTTTCCGGCCGGGACTCGAACCCAGTACCACGCGCTAGGAGCCCAACGGTCTAGCCATTAGGCTATCGGAGCTCTGTCGGTGGGAGTTTTAAATATAATAAAAACAAAAAATGCACCTTGGTAATTGTTTATTTAAACACTTTGAAATCTTCGTGTCGAAAAATTAAACTGACTCAGAATTTTCTTCCCTACATAAATAATCAATAATTGCAAAGGAAAGAAATTGAAAAAAAAAGAATTTTCAAATTAGAAAAGAAATATATATATTGAAGATATTCGCTCCGGCTGGGACTTGAACCCAGGCCACTCGCTTGGAAGACCAGCGGTCTAGCCATTAGGCTATCGGAGTTCTGTCGAGCGGAGTCTTACTGCCTGACTGATACTGCCTGACTGACAGACTGACTCACTGACTGACTGATACTGACTGACTGACTCACTGACTGACCGAGACTGACTGACTAACTGCCTGACTGACTGAGACTGGACTGACTGACTGACTGACTGACTGACTGACTAACTGACTGACTGAGACTGACTGACTGACTGCTTGACTCTCTGACTGGCTATTTCACTGACTGACTGAATGACTAAATGACTGACTGACACTGACTGACTGACTGCTTGACTACCTGACTGACTGACTGCTTGACTACCTGACTGACTGCTTGACTGACTAACTGACTGGACAGGACTGACCGACTGACTGACTGACAGACTGACTGAATAAGGATGACTGACAGACTGACTGAATAAGGCTGACTGACTGACTGACTGACAGACTGACTGAATAAGGCTGACCGACTGACTGACTGCCTGACTGACTGACTGACTGAATGACTGACTGACTGACTGACCGAGACTGACTGACTGACTGACTGACTGAGACTGGACTGGACTGACTGACTGACTGACTGACTGAGACTGACTGACTGCTTTTGTGACTAACTGACTGCACAGGACTGACCGACTGACTGACTGACTGACTGCCTGACTGACTGAATGACTGACTGACTGAGACTAAATGACTGACTGCTTGACTGACTGGCTGAAGGACTAACTGACTGACTGAGTGACTGACTGACTGGACTGACTGACTGAGACTGAATGACTGAGTGCTTGACTGATTGACTGTCAGACTGACTGACTGACTTCGCAAAAGGGAAAAATAAAAAAAAAAAGAATTATAAAATTAGAAAAAAATATTTGCATTTAAGATTTCCTTTCCGGCTGGGATTTGAACCCAGGGCGACACTCATGGAAGCCCAACGCTCTCGCCAATATACTATCGGATCTCTGTTGATCGGTGTCTTAATTATAATAAAAACAAAAAATGCACCTTAGTAATTATTGATGTAAAATCTTTGAAATCTAAAGGTCGAATGATTAAACTGACTCAGAATTTTCTTCCGTACATAAATAATCCATATTTGCAAAAGAAAGAAATTGAAAAAAAAAAAAAAATCTTCAAATTAGAAGAGAAATATATACATGGAAGATTTTCGTTCCGGCCGGGACTCGAACCCAGTACCACGCGCTTGGAACCCAACGGTCTAGCCATTAGGCTATAGGAGCTCTGTCGATGGAAGTCTTAAATATAATAAAAACAAAAAATGCACCTTGGTAATTATTGATTCAAACACTTTGAAATTTACAGGTCGAATAATTAAACTGACTCAGAATTTTTCTCCCTACATAAATAATCAATATTCGCAAAAGAGAAAAATTAAAAAAAAAGAAGAAGAAATTTCAAATTAGAAACTAAAAGTATACATTGAAGATTTTCGTTCAGGCTGGGACTCGAACCCAGGGCCACTCGCTTGGAAGCCTAACACTCTAGCCATTAGTCTATGGGAGCTCTGTCGGTGGGAGTTTTAAATATAATAAAAACAAAAAATGCACCTTGGTAATTGTTTATTTTAACACTTTGAAAACTTCGTGTCGAAAAATTAAACTGACTCAGAATTTTCTTCCCTACATAAATAATCAATAATTGCAAAGGAAAGAAATTGAAAAAAAAAATTTTCAAATTAGAAAAGAAATATATACATTGAAGATATTCGCTCCGGCTGGGACTCGAACCCAGGCCACTCGCTTGGAAGACCAGCGGTCTAGCCATTAGGCTATCGGAGTTCTGTCGAGCGGAGTCTTACTGCCTGACTGATACTGCCTGACTGACAGACTGACTCACTGACTGACTGATACTGACTGACTGACTCACTGACTGACCGATACTGACTGAATAACTGCCTGACTGACTGAGACTGGACTGACTGACTGACTGACTGACTGACTAACTGACTGACTGAGACTGACTGACTGACTGCTTGACTACCTGACTGACTGTTTGACTGACTAACTGACTGGACAGGACTGACCGACTGACTGACTGACAGACTGACTGAATAAGGATGACTGACAGACTGACTGAATAAGGCTGACTGAATAAGGCTGACCGACTGACTGACTGCCTGACTGACTGACTGACTGAATGACTGACTGAGTGACTGACCGAGACTGACTGACTGAGACTGGACTGGACTGACTGACTGACTGACTGACTGAGACTGACTGACTGCTTTAGTGACTAACTGACTGCACAGGACTGACCGACTGACTGACTGACTGACTGACTGAATGACTGACTGACTGAGACTAAATGACTGACTGCTTGACTGACTGGCTGAAGGACTAACTGACTGACTGAGTGACTGACTGACTGAGACTGAATGACTGACTGCTTGACTGATTGACTGTCAGACTGACTGACTGACTTGGCAAAAGGGAAAAATAAAAAAAAAAGAATTATAAAATTAGAAAAAAATATTTGCATTTAAGATTTCCTTTCCGGCCGGGACTCGAACCCAGTACCACGCGCTAGAAACCCAACGGTCTAGCCATTAGGCTATCGGAGCTCTGTCGATGGAAGTCTTAAATATAATAAAAAACAAAATGCACCTTTATAATTATTGATTCAAACACTTTGAAATTTACAGGTCGAATAATTAAACTGACTCAGAATTTTTCTCCCTACATAAATAATCAATATTCGCAAAAGAGAAAAATTAAAAAAAAAAAAAGCAGAAGAAATTTCAAATTAGAAACTAAAAGTATACATTGAAGATTTTCGTTCAGGCTGGGACTCGAACCCAGGGCCACTCGTTTGGAAGCCTAACAGTCTAGCCATTAGTCTATGGGAGCTCTGTCGGTGGGAGTTTTAAATATAATAAAAACAAAAAATGCACCTTGGTAATTGTTTATTTAAACACTTTGAAATCTTCGTGTCGAAAAATTAAACTGACTCAGAATTTTCTTCCCTACATAAATAATCAATAATTGCAAAGGAAAGAAATTGAAAAAAAAAAGAATTTTCAAATTAGAAAAGAAATATATACATTGAAGATATTCGCTCCGGCTTGGACTCGAACCCAGGCCACTCGCTTGGAAGACCAGCGGTCTAGCCATTAGGCTATCGGAGTTCTGTCGAGCGGAGTCTTACTGCCTGACTGATACTGCCTGACTGACAGACTGACTCACTGACTGACTGATACTGACTGACTGACTCACTGACTGACCGAGACTGACTGACTAACTGCCTGACTGACTGAGACTGGACTGACTGACTGACTGACTGACTGACTGACTAACTGACTGACTGAGACTGACTGACTGACTGCTTGACTCTCTGACTGGCTATTTCACTGACTGACTGAATGACTAAATGACTGACTGACACTGACTGACTGACTGCTTGACTACCTGACTGACTGCTTGACTGACTAACTGACTGGACAGGACTGACTGACTGACAGACTGACTGAATAAGGATGACTGACAGACTGACTGAATAAGGCTGACTGACTGACTGACTGACAGACTGACTGAATAAGGCTGACCGACTGACTGACTGCCTGACTGACTGACTGACTGAATGACTGACTGACTGACTGACCGAGACTGACTGACTGACTGACTGAGACTGGACTGGACTGACTGACTGACTGACTGACTGAGACTGACTGACTGCTTTAGTGACTAACTGACTGCACAGGACTGACCGACTGACTGACTGACTGACTGCCTGACTGACTGACTGACTGAATGACTGACTGACTGAGACTAAATGACTGACTGCTTGACTGACTGGCTGAAGGACTAACTGACTGACTGAGTGACTGACTGACTGGACTGACTGACTGAGACTGAATGACTGAGTGCTTGAATGATTGACTGTCAGACTGACTGACTGACTTCGCAAAAGGGAAAAATAAAAAAAAGAATTATAAAATTAGAAAAAAATATTTGCATTTAAGATTTCTTTTCCGGCCGGGACTCGAACCCAGTACCACGCGCTAGGAACCCAACGGTCTAGCCATTAGGCTATCGGAGCTCTGTCTATGGAAGTCTTAAATATAATAAAAACAAAAAATGCACCTTGGTAATTATTGATTCAAACACTTTGAAATTTACACGTCGAATAATTAAACTGACTCAGAATTTTTCTCCCTACATAAATAATCAATATTCGCAAAAGAGAAAAATTAAAAAAAAAAGAAGAAGAAATTTCAAATTAAAAACTAAAAGTATACATTGAAGATTTTCGTTCAGGCTGGGACTCGAACCCAGGGCCACTCGCTTGGAAGCCTAACAGTCTAGCCATTAGTCTATGGGAGCTCTGTCAGTGGGAGTTTTAAATATAATAAAAACAAAAAATGCACCTTGGTAATTGTTTATTTAAACATTTTGAAATCTTTGTGTCGAAAAATTAAACTGACTCAGAATTTTCTTCCCTACATAAATAATCAATAATTGCAAAGGAAAGAAATTAAAAAAAAAAGAATTTTCAAATTAGAAAAGAAATATATACATTGAAGATATTCGCTCCGGCTGGGACTCGAACCCAGGCCACTCGTTTGGAAGACCAGCGGTCTAGCCATTAGGCTATCGGAGTTCTGTCGAGCGGAGTCTTACTGCCTGACTGATACTGCCTGACTGACAGACTGACTCACTGACTGACTGATACTGACTGACTGACTCACTGACTGACCGAGACTGACTGACTAACTGCCTGACTGACTGAGACTGGACTGACTGACTGACTGACTGACTGACTGACTAACTGACTGACTGAGACTGACTGACTGATTGCTTGACTCTCTGACTGGCTATTTCACTGACTGACTGAATGACTAAATGACTGACTGACACTGACTGACTGACTGCTTGACTACCTGACTGACTGCTTGACTGACTAACTGACTGGACAGGACTGACTGACTGACAGACTGACTGAATAAGGATGACTGACAGACTGACTGAATAAGGCTGACTGACTGACTGACTGACAGACTGACTGAATAAGGCTGACCGACTGACTGACTGCCTGACTGACTGACTGACTGAATGACTGACTGACTGACTGACCGAGACTGACTGACTGACTGACTGAGACTGGACTGGACTGACCGACTGACTGACTGACTGAGACTGACTGACTGCTTTAGTGACTAACTGACTGCACAGGACTGACCGACTGACTGACTGACTGACTGCCTGACTGACTGACTGACTGAATGACTGACTGACTGAGACTAAATGACTGACTGCTTGACTGACTGGCTGAAGGACTAACTGACTGACTGAGTGACTGACTGACTGGACTGACTGACTGAGACTGAATGACTGAGTGCTTGAATGATTGACTGTCAGACTGACTGACTGACTTCGCAAAAGGGAAAAATAAAAAAAAAGAATTATAAAATTAGAAAAAAATATTTGCATTTAAGATTTCCTTTCCGGCCGGGACTCGAACCCAGTACCACGCGCTAGGAACCCAACGGTCTAGCCATTAGGCTATCGGAGCTCTGTCGATGGAAGTCTTAAATATAATAAAAACAAAAAATGCACCTTGGTAATTATTGATTCAAACACTTTGAAATTTACAGGTCGAATAATTAAACTGACTCAGAATTTTTCTCCCTACATATATAATCAATATTCGCAAAAGAGAGAAATTAAAAAAAAAGAAGAAGAAATTTCAAATTAAAAACTAAAAGTATACATTGAAGATTTTCGTTCACACTGGGACTCGAACCCAGGGCCACTCGCTTGGAAGCCTAACAGTCTAGCCATTAGTCTATGGGAGCTCTGTCGGTGGGAGTTTTAAATATAATAAAAACAAAAAATGCACCTTGGTAATTGTTTATTTAAACACTTTGAAATCTTCGTGTCGAAAAATTAAACTGACTCAGAATTTTCTTCCCTACATAAATAATCAATAATTGCAAAGGAAAGAAATTGAAAAAAAAAAGAATTTTCAAATTAGAAAAGAAATATATACATTGAAGATGTTCGCTCCGGCTTGGACTCGAACGCAGGCCACTCGCTTGGAAGACCAGCGGTCTAGCCATTAGGCTATCGGAGTTCTGTCGAGCGGAGTCTTACTGCCTGACTGATACTGCCTGACTGACAGACTGACTCACTGACTGACTGATACTGACTGACTGACTCACTGACTGACCGAGACTGACTGACTAACTGTCTGACTGACTGAGACTGGACTGACTGACTGACTGACTGACTGACTGACTGACTAACTGACTGACTGAGACTGACTGACTGACTGCTTGACTCTCTGACTGGCTATTTCACTGACTGACTGAATGACTAAATGACTGACTGACACTGACTGACTGACTGCTTGACTACCTGACTGACTGCTTGACTGACTAACTGACTGGACAGGACTGACCGACTGACTGACTGACAGACTGACTGAATAAGAATGACTGACAGACTGACTGAATAAGGCTGACTGACTGACTGACTGACAGACTGACTGAATAAGGCTGACCGACTGACTGACTGCCTGACTGACTGAATGACTGACTGACTGACTGACCGAGACTGACTGACTGACTGACTGAGACTGGACTGGACTGACTGACTGACTGACTGACTGAGACTGACTGACTGCTTTAGTGACTAACTGACTGCACAGGACTGACCGACTGACTGACTGACTGACTGCCTGACTGACTGACTGACTGAATGACTGACTGACTGAGACTAAATGACTGACTGCTTGACTGACTGGCTGAAGGACTAACTGACTGACTGAGTGCTTGACTGATTGACTGTCAGACTGACTGACTGACTTCGCAAAAGGGAAAAATAAAAAAAAAAGAATTATAAAATTAGAAAAAAATATTTGCATTTAAGATTTCCTTTCCGGCCGGGACTCGAACCCAGTACCACTCGCTTGGAAGACCAGCGGTCTAGCCATTAGGCTATCGGAGTTCTGTCGAGCGGAGTCTTACTGCCTGACTGACAGACTGACTCACTGACTGACTGATACTGACTGACTGACTCACTGACTGACCGAGACTGACTGACTAACTGCCTGACTGACTGAGACTGGACTGACTGACTGACTGACTGACAGACTGACTGAATAAGGATGACTGACAGACTGACTGAATAAGGCTGACTGACTGACTGACTGACAGACTGACTGAATAAGGCTGACCGACTGACTGACTGCCTGACTGACTGACTGACTGAATGACTGACTGACTGACTGACCGAGACTGACTGACTGACTGACTGACTGAGACTGGACTGGACTGACTGACTGACTGACTGACTGAGACTGACTGACTGCTTTAGTGACTAACTGACTGCACAGGACTGACCGACTGACTGACTGACTGACTGCCTGACTAACTGACTGACGGAATGACTGACTGACTGAGACTAAATGACTGACTGCTTGACTGACTGGCTGAAGGACTAACTGACTGACTGAGTGACTGACTGACTGGACTGACTTACTGAGACTGAATGACTGAGTGCTTGACTGATTGACTGTCAGACTGACTGACTGACTTCGCAAAAGGGAAAAATAAAAAAAAAAAAGAATTATAAAATTAGAAAAAAATATTTGCATTTAAGATTTCCTTTCCGGCTGGGATTTGAACCCAGGGCGACACTCATGGAAGCCCAACGCTCTCGCCAATATACTATCGGATCTCTGTTGATCGGTGTCTTAATTATAATAAAAACAAAAAATGCACCTTAGTAATTATTGATGTAAAATCTTTGAAATCTAAAGGTCGAATGATTAAACTGACTCAGAATTTTCTTCCGTACATAAATAATCCATATTTGCAAAAGAAAGAAATTGAAAAAAAAAAAAAATCTTCAAATTAGAAGAGAAATATATACATGGAAGATTTTCGTTCCGGCCGGGACTCGAACCCAATACCACGCGCTTGGAACCCAACGGTCTAGCCATTAGGCTATAGGAGCTCTGTCGATGGAAGTCTTAAATATAATAAAAACAAAAAATGCACCTTGGTAATTATTGATTCAAACACTTTGAAATTTACAGGTCGAATAATTAAACTGACTCAGAATTTTTCTCCCTACATAAATAATCAATATTCGCAAAAGAGAAAAATTAAAAAAAAAGAAGAAGAAATTTCAAATTAGAAACTAAACGTATACATTGAAGATTTTCGTTCAGGCTGGGACTCGAACCCAGGGCCACTCGCTTGGAAGCCTAACACTCTAGCCATTAGTCTATGGGAGCTCTGTCGGTGGGAGTTTTAAATATAATAAAAACAAAAAATGCACCTTGGTAATTGTTTATTTAAACACTTTGAAATCTTCGTGTCGAAAAATTAAACTGACTCAGAATTTTCTTCCCTACATAAATAATCAATAATTGCAAAGGAAAGAAATTGAAAAAAAAAGAATTTTCAAATTAGAAAAGAAATATATACATTGAAGATATTCGCTCCGGCTGGGACTCGAACCCAGGCCACTCGCTTGGAAGACCAGCGGTCTAGCCATTAGGCTATCGGAGTTCTGTCGAGCGGAGTCTTACTGCCTGACTGATACTGCCTGACTGACAGACTGACTCACTGACTGACTGATACTGACTGACTGACTCACTGACTGACCGAGACTGACTGAATAACTGCCTGACTGACTGAGACTGGACTGACTGACTGACTGACTGACTGACTAACTGACTGACTGAGACTGACTGACTGACTGCTTGACTACCTGACTGACTGCTTGACTGACGAACTGACTGGACAGGACTGACCGACTGACTGACTGACAGACTGACTGAATAAGGATGACTGACAGACTGACTGAATAAGGCTGACTGACTGACTGACTGACAGACTGACTGAATAAGGCTGACCGACTGACTGACTGCCTGACTGACTGACTGACTGAATGACTGACTGAGTGACTGACCGAGACTGACTGACTGAGTCTGGACTGGACTGACTGACTGACTGACTGACTGAGACTGACTGACTGCACAGGACTGACCGACTGACTGACTGACTGACTGCCTGACTGACTGACTGACTGAGACTAAATGACTGACTGCTTGACTGACTGGCTGAAGGACTAACTGACTGACTGAGTGACTGACTGACTGAGACTGAATGATTGACTGCTTGACTGATTGACTGTCAGACTGACTGACTGACTTCGCAAAAGGGAAAAATAAAAAAAAAAGAATTATAAAATTAGAAAAAAATATTTGCATTTAAGATTTCCTTTCCGGCCGGGACTCGAACCCAGTACCACGCGCTAGAAACCCAACGGTCTAGCCATTAGGCTATCGGAGCTCTGTCGATGGAAGTCTTAAATATAATAAAAAACAAAATGCACCTTGGTAATTATTGATTCAAACACTTTGAAATTTACAGGTCGAATAATTAAACTGACTCAGAATTTTTCTCCCTACATAAATAATCAATATTCGCAAAAGAGAAAAATTAAAAAAAAAAGAAGAAGAAATTTCAAATTAGAAACTAAAAGTATACATTGAAGATTTTCGTTCAGGCTGGGACTCGAACCCAGGGCCACTCGCATGGAAGCCTAACACTCTTGCCATTAGTCTATGGGAGCTCTGTCGGTGGGAGTTTTAAATATAATAAAAACAAAAAATGCACCTTGGTAATTGTTTATTTAAACACTTTGAAATCTTCGTGTCGAAAAATTAAACTGACTCAGAATTTTCTTCCCTACATAAATAATCAATAATTGCAAAGGAAAGAAATTGAAAAAAAAAAAGAATTTTCAAATTAGAAAAGAAATGTATACATTGAAGATATTCGCTCCGGCTGGGACTCGAACCCAGGCCACTCGCTTGGAAGACCAGCGGTCTAGCCATTAGGCTATCGGAGTTCTGTCGAGCGGAGTCTTACTGCCTGACTGATACTGCCTGACTGACAGACTGACTCACTGACTGACTGACTCACTGACTGACCGAGACTGACTGACTAACTGCCTGACTGACTGAGACTGGACTGACTGACTGACTGACTGACTGACTGACTAACTGACTGACTGAGACTGACTGACTGACTGCTTGACTCTCTGACTGGCTATTTCACTGACTGACTGAATGACTAAATGACTGACTGACACTGACTGACTGACTGCTTGACTACCTGACTGACTGGACAGGACTGACCGACTGACTGACTGACAGACTGACTGAATAAGGCTGACTGACTGACTGACTGACAGACTGACTGAATAAGGCTGACCGACTGACTGACTGCCTGACTGACTGCCTGACTGACTGACTGACTGAATGACTGACTGACTGACTGACCGAGACTGACTGACTGACTGACTGAGACTGGACTGACTGACTGACTGACTGACTGAGACTGACTGACTGCTTTAGTGACTAACTGACTGCACAGGACTGACCGACTGACTGACTGACTGACTGACTGACTGACTGAATGACTGACTGACTGAGACTAAATGACTGACTGCTTGACTGACTGGCTGAAGGACTAACTGACTGACTGAGTGACTGACTGACTGGACTGACTGACTGAGACTGAATGAGTGAGTGCTTGACTGATTGACTGTCAGACTGACTGACTGACTGACTTCGCAAAAGGGAAAAATAAAAAAAAGAATTATAAAATTAGAAAAAAATATTTGCATTTAAGATTTCCTTTCCGGCTGGGATTTGAACCCAGGGCGACACTCATGGAAGCCCAACGCTCTCGCCAATATACTATCGGTTCTCTGTTGATCGGTGTCTTAATTATAATAAAAACAAAAAATGCACCTTAGTAATTATTGATCTAAAATCTTTGAAATCTAAAGGTCGAATGATTAAACTGACTCAGAATTTTCTTCCGTACATAAATAATCCATATTTGCAAAAGAAAGAAATTGAAAAAAAAAGAATCTTCAAATTAGAAGAGAAATATATACATGGAAGATTTTTGTTCCGGCCGGGACTCGAATCCAGTACCACGCGCTTGGAACCCAACGGTCTAGCCATTAGGCTATCGGAGCTCTGTCGATGGAAGTCTTAAATATAATAAAAACAAAAAATGCACCTTGGTAATTATTGATTCAAACACTTTGAAATTTACAGGTCGAATAATTAAACTGACTCAGAATTTTTCTCCCTACATAAATAATCAATATTCGCAAAAGAGAAAAATTAAAAAAAAAAAAAAGAAGAAGAAATTTCAAATTAGAAACTAAAAGTATACATTGCAGATTTTCGTTCAGGCTGGGACTCGAACCCAGGGCCACTCGCTTGGAAGCCTAACACTCTAGCCATTAGTCTATGGGAGCTCTGTGGGTGAGAGTTTTAAATATAATAAAAACAAAAAATGCACCTTGGTAATTGTTTATTTAAACACTTTGAAATCTTCGTGTCGAAAAATTAAACTGACTCAGAATTTTCTTCCCTACATAAATAATCAATAATTGCAAAGGAAAGAAATTGAAAAAAAAAAGAATTTTCAAATTAGAAAAGAAATTTATACATTGAAGATATTCGCTCCGGCTGGGACTCGAACCCAGGCCACTCGCTTGGAAGACCAGCGGTCTAGCCATTAGGCTATCGGAGTTCTGTCGAGCGGAGTCTTACTGCCTGACTGATACTGCCTGACTGACAGACTGACTCACTGACTGACTGATACTGACTGTCTGACTCACTGACTGACCGAGACTGACTGACTAACTGCCCGACTGACTGAGACTGGACTGACTGAGACTGGCTGACTGACTGCTTGACTCTCTGACTGGCTATTTCACTGACTGACTGAATGACTAAATGACTGACTGACACTGACTGACTGACTGCTTGACTACCTGACTGACTGCTTGACTGACTAACTGACTGGACAGGACTGACCGACTGACTGACTGACAGACTGACTGAATAAAGATGACTGACAGACTGACTGAATAAGGCTGACTGACTCACTGACTGGCAGACTGACTGAATAAGGCTGACCGACTGACTGACTGCCTGACTGACTGACTGACTGACTGAATGACTGTCTGACTGACTGACCGAGACTGACTGACTGACTGACTGAGACTGGACTGGACTGACTGACTGACTGACTGACTGAGACTGACTGACTGCTTTAGTGACTAACTGACTGCACAGGACTGACCGACTGACTGACTGACTGACTGCCTGACTGACTGACTGACTGAATGACTGACTGACTGAGACTAAATGACTGACTGCTTGACTGACTGGCTGAAGGACTAACTGACTGACTGAGTGACTGACTGACTGGACTGACTGACTGAGACTGAATGACTGAGTGCTTGACTGATTGACTGTCAGACTGACTGACTGACTTCGCAAAAGGGAGAAATAAAAAAAAAGAATTATAAAATTAGAAAAAAATATTTGCATTTAAGATTTCCTTTCCGGCCGGGACTCGAACCCAGTACCACGCGCTAGGAACCCAACGGTCTAGCCATTAGGCTATCGGAGCTCTGTCGATGGAAGTCTTAAATATAATAAAAACAAAAAATGCACCTTGGTAATTATTGATTCAAACACTTTGAAATTTACAGGTCGAATAATTAAACTGACTCAGAATTTTTCGCCCTACATAAATAATCAAAATTCGCAAAAGAGAAAAATTAAAAAAAAGAAGAAGAAATTTCAAATTAGAAACTAAAAGTATACATTGATGATTTTCGTTCAGGCTGGGACTCGAACCCAGGGCCACTCGCTTGGAAGCCTAACACTCTAGCCATTAGTCTATGGGAGCTCTGTCGGTGGGAGTTTTAAATATAATAAAAACAAAAAATGAACCTTGGTAATTGTTTATTTAAACACTTTGAAATCTTCGTGTCGAAAAATTAAACTGACTCAGAATTTTCTTCCCTACATAAATAATCAATAATTGCAAAGGAAAGAAATTGAAAAAAAAAGAATTTTCAAATTAGAAAAGAAATATATTCATTGAAGATATTCGCTCCGGCTGGGACTCGAACCCAGGCCTCTCGCTTGGAAGACCAGCGGTCTAGCCATTAGGCTATCGGAGTTCTGTCGAGCGGAGTCTTACTGCCTGACTGATACTGCCTGACTGACAGACTGACTCACTGACTGACTGATACTGACTGACTGACTCACTGACTGACCGAGACTGACTGACTAACTGCCTGACTGACTGAGACTGGACTGACTGACTGACTGACTGACTAACTGACTGACTGAGACTGACTGACTGACTGCTTGACTCTCTGACTGGCTATTTCACTGACTGACTGAATGACTAAATGACTGACTGACACTGACTGACTGACTGCTTGACTACCTGACTGACTGCTTGACTGACTAACTGACTGAACAGGACTGACCGACTGACTGACAGACTGACTGAATAAGGATGACTGACAGACTGACTGAATAAGGCTGACTGACTGACTGACTGACAGACTGACTGAATAAGGCTGACCGACTGCCTGACTGACTGACTGACTGAATGACTGACTGACTGACTGACCGAGACTGACTGACTGACTGACTGAGACTGGACTGGACTGACTGACTGATTGACTGACTGAGACTGACTGACTGCTTTAGTGACTAACTGACTGCACAGGACTGACCGACTGACTGACTGACTGACTGCCTGACTGACTGACTGACTGAATGACTGACTGACTGATACTAAATGACTGACTGCTTGACTGACTGGCTGAAGGACTAACTGACTGACTGAGTGACTGACTGACTGGACTGACTGACTGAGACTGAATGACTGAGTGCTTGACTGATTGACTGTCAGACTGACTGACTGACTTCGCAAAAGGGAAAAATAAAAAAAAAAAGAATTATAAAAAAATATATGCATTTAAGATTTCCTTTCCGGCCGGGACTCGAACCCAGTACCACGCGCTAGGAACCCAACGGTCTAGCCATTAGGCTATCGGAGCTCTGTCGATGGAAGTCTTAAATATAATAAAAACAAAAAATGCACCTTGGTAATTATTGATTCAAACACTTTGAAATATACAGGTCGAATAATTAAACTGACTCAGAATTTTTCTCCCTACATAAATAATCAATATTCGCAAAAGAGAAAAATTTAAAAAAAAAAGAAGAAGAAATTTCAAATTAGAAACTAAAAGTATACATTGAAGATTTTCGTTCAGGCTGGGACTCGAACCCAGGGCCACTCGCTTGGAAGCCTAACACTCTAGCCATTAGTCTATGGGAGCTCTGTTGGTGGGAGTTTTAAATATAATAAAAACAAAAAATGCACCTTGGTAATTGTTTATTTAAACACTTTGAAATCTTCGTGTCGAAAAATTAAACTGACTCAGAATTTTCTTCCCTACATAAATAATCAATAATTGCAAAGGAAAGAAATTGAAAAAAAAAAGAATTTTCAAATTAGAAAAGAAATATATACATTGAAGATATTCGCTCCGGCTGGGACTCGAACCCAGGCCACTCGCTTGGAAGACCAGCGGTCTAGCCATTAGGCTATCGGAGTTCTGTCGAGCGGAGTCTTACTGCCTGACTGATACTGCCTGACTGACAGACTGACTCACTGACTGACTGATACTGACTGACTGACTCACTGACTGACCGAGACTGACTGACTAACTGCCTGACAGACTGAGACTGGACTGACTGACTGACTGACTGACTGACTGACTAACTGACTGACTGAGACTGACTGACTGACTGCTTGACTCTCTGACTGGCTATTTCACTGACTGACTGAATGACTAAATGACTGACTGACACTGACTGACTGACTGCTTGACTACCTGACTGACTGCTTGACTGACTAACTGACTGGACAGGACTGACCGACTGACTGACTGACAGACTGACTGAATAAGGATGACTGGCAGACTGACTGAATAAGGCTGACTGACTGACTGACTGACAGACTGACTGAATAAGGTTGACCGACTGACTGCCTGACTGACTGACTGACTGACTGAATGACTGACTGACTGACTGACCGAGACTGACTGACTGACTGACTGAGACTGGACTGGACTGACTGACTGACTGACTGACTGAGACTGACTGACTGCTTTAGTGACTAACTGACTGCACAGGACTGACCGACTGACTGACTGACTGACTGCCTGACTGACTGACTGACTGAATGACTGACTGACTGAGACTAAATGACTGACTGCTTGACTGACTGGCTGAAGGACTAACTGACTGACTGAGTGACTGACTGACTGGACTGACTGACTGAGACTGAATGACTGAGTGCTTGACTGATTGACTGTCAGACTGACTGACTGACTTCGCAAAAGGGAAAAATAAAAGAAAAGAATTAGAAAATTAGAAAAAAATGTTTACATTTAAGATTTCCTTTCCGGCTGGGATTTGAACCCAGGGCGACACTCATGGAAGCCCAACGCTCTCGCCAATATACTATCGGATCTCTGTTGATCGGTGTCTTAATTATAATAAAAACAAAAAATGCACCTTAGTAATTATTGATGTAAAATCTTTGAAATCTAAAGGTCGAATGATTAAACTGACTCAGAATTTTCTTCCGTACATAAATAATCCATATTTGCAAAAGAAAGAAATTGAAAAAAAAAATCTTCAAATTAGAAGAGAAATATATACATGGAAGATTTTCGTTGCGGCCGGGACTCGAACCCAGTACCACGCGCTTGGAACCCAACGGTCTAGCCATTAGGCTATAGGAGCTCTGTCGATGGAAGTCTTAAATATAATAAAAACAAAAAATGCACCTTGGTAATTATTGATTCAAACACTTTGAAATTTACAGGTCGAATAATTAAACTGACTCAGAATTTTTCTCCCTACATAAATAATCAATATTCGCAAAAGAGAAAAATTAAAAAAAAAGAAGAAGAAATTTCAAATTAGAAACTAAACGTATACATTGAAGATTTTCGTTCAGGGTGGGACTCGAACCCAGGGCCACTCGCTTGGAAGCCTAACACTCTAGCCATTAGTCTATGGGAGCTCTGTCGGTGGGAGTTTTAAATATAATAAAAACAAAAAATGCACCTTGGTAATTGTTTATTTAAACACTTTGAAATCTTCGTGTCGAAAAATTAAACTGACTCAGAATTTTCTTCCCTACATAAATAATCAATAATTGCAAAGGAAAGAAATTGAAAAAAAAAGAATTTTCAAATTAGAAAAGAAATATATACATTGAAGATATTCGCTCCGGCTGGGACTCGAACCCAGGCCACTCGCTTGGAAGACCAGCGGTCTAGCCATTAGGCTATCGGAGTTCTGTCGAGCGGAGTCTTACTGCCTGACTGATACTGCCTGACTGACAGACTGACTCACTGACTGACTGATACTGACTGACTGACTCACTGACTGACCGAGACTGACTGAATAACTGCCTGACTGACTGAGACTGGACTGACTGACTGACTGACTGACTGACTAACTGACTGACTGAGACTGACTGACTGACTGCTTGACTCTCTGACTGGCTATTTCACTGACTGACTGAATGACTAAATGACTGACTGACACTGACTGACTGACTGCTTGACTACCTGACTGACTGCTTGACTGACTAACTGACTGGACAGGACTGACCGACTGACTGACTGACAGACTGACTGAATAAGGATGACTGACAGACTGACTGAATAAGGCTGACTGACTGACTGACTGACAGACTGACTGAATAAGGCTGACCGACTGACTGACTGCCTGACTGACTGACTGACTGAATGACTGACTGAGTGACTGACCGAGACTGACTGACTGAGACTGGACTGGACTGACTGACTGACTGAGACTGACTGACTGCTTTAGTGACTAACTGACTGCACAGGACTGACCGACTGACTGACTGCCTGACTGACTGACTGACTGAATGACTGACTGACTGAGACTAAATGACTGACTGCTTGACTGACTGGCTGAAGGACTAACTGACTGACTGAGTGACTGACTGACTGAGACTGAATGACTGACTGCTTGACTGATTGACTGTCAGACTGACTGACTGACTTCGCAAAAGGGAAAAATAAAAAAAAAAGAATTATAAAATTAGAAAAAAATATTTGCATTTAAGATTTCCTTTCCGGCCGGGACTCGAACCCAGTACCACGCGCTAGAAACCCAACGGTCTAGCCATTAGGCTATCGGAGCTCTGTCGATGGAAGTCTTAAATATAATAAAAAACAAAATGCACCTTGGTAATTATTGATTCAAACACTTTGAAATTTACAGGTCGAATAATTAAACTGACTCAGAATTTTTCTCCCTACATAAATAATCAATATTCGCAAAAGAGAAAAATTTAAAAAAAAAAAAAGAAGAAGAAATTTCAAATTAGAAACTAAAAGTATACATTGAAGATTTTCGTTCAGGCTGGGACTCGAACCCAGGGCCACTCGCTTGGAAGCCTAACACTCTAGCCATTAGTCTATGGGAGCTCTGTCGGTGGGAGTTTTAAATATAATAAAAACAAAAAATGCACCTTGGTAATTGTTTATTTAAACACTTTGAAATCTTCGTGTCGAAAAATTAAACTGACTCAGAATTTTCTTCCCTACATAAATAATCAATAATTGCAAAGGAAAGAAATTGAAAAAAAAAAGAATTTTCAAATTAGAAAAGAAATGTATACATTGAAGATATTCGCTCCGGCTGGGACTCGAACCCAGGCCACTCGCTTGGAAGACCAGCGGTCTAGCCATTAGGCTATCGGAGTTCTGTCGAGCGGAGTCTTACTGCCTGACTGATACTGCCTGACTGACAGACTGACTCACTGACTGACTGACTCACTGACTGACCGAGACTGACTGACTAACTGCCTGACTGACTGAGACTGGACTGACTGACTGACTGACTGACTGACTGACTAACTGACTGACTGAGACTGACTGACTGACTGCTTGACTCTCTGACTGGCTATTTCACTGACTGACTGAATGACTAAATGACTGACTGACACTGACTGACTGACTGCTTGAATACCTGACTGACTGCTTGACTACCTGACTGACTGGACAGGACTGACCGACTGACTGACTGACAGGCTGACTGAATAAGGATGACTGACAGACTGACTGAATAAGGCTGACTGACTGACTGACTGACAGACTGACTGAATAAGGCTGACCGACTGACTGACTGCCTGACTGACTGCCTGACTGACTGACTGACTGAATGACTGACTGACTGACTGACCGAGACTGACTGACTGACTGACTGAGACTGGACTGACTGACTGACTGACTGACTGACTGAGACTGACTGGCTGCTTTAGTGACTAACTGACTGCACAGGACTGACCGACTGACTGAATGACGGACTGACTGACTGACTGAATGACTGACTGACTGAGACTAAATGACTGACTGCTTGACTGACTGGCTGAAGGACTAACTGACTGACTGAGTGACTGACTGACTGGACTGACTGACTGAGACTGAATGAGTGAGTGCTTGACTGATTGACTGTCAGACTGACTGACTGACTGACTTCGCAAAAGGGAAAAAATAAAAAAAAAAAGAATTATAAAATTAGAAAAAAATATTTGCATTTAAGATTTCCTTTCCGGCTGGGATTTGAACCCAGGGCGCCACTCATGGAAGCCCAACGCTCTCGCCAATATACTATCGGTTCTCTGTTGATCGGTGACTTAATTATAATAAAAACAAAAAATGCACCTTAGTAATTATTGATCTAAAATCTTTGAAATCTAAAGGTCGAATGATTAAACTGACTCAGAATTTTCTTCCGTACATAAATAATCCATATTTGCAAAAGAAAGAAATTGAAAAAAAAAGAATCTTCAAATTAGAAGAGAAATATATACATGGAAGATTTTTGTTCCGGCCGGGACTCGAATCCAGTACCACGCGCTTGGAACCCAACGGTCTAGCCATTAGGCTATCGGAGCTCTGTCGGTGGAAGTCTTAAATATAATAAAAACAAAAAATGCACCTTGGTAATTATTGATTCAAACACTTTGAAATTTACAGGTCGAATAATTAAACTGACTCAGAATTTTTCTCCCTACATAAATAATCAATATTCGCAAAAGAGAAAAATTAAAAAAAAAAAGAAGAAGAAATTTCAAATTAGAAACTAAAAGTATACATTGAAGATTTTCGTTCAGGCTGGGACTCGAACCCAGGGCCACTCGCTTGGAAGCCTAACACTCTAGCCATTAGTCTATGGGAGCTCTGTGGGTGAGAGTTTTAAATATAATAAAAACAAAAAATGCACCTTGGTAATTGTTTATTTAAACACTTTGAAATCTTCGTGTCGAAAAATTAAACTGACTCAGAATTTTCTTCCCTACATAAATAATCAATAATTGCAAAGGAAAGAAATTGAAAAAAAAAAGAATTTTCAAATTAGAAAAGAAATATATACATTGAAGATATTCGCTCCGGCTGGGACTCGAACCCAGGCCACTCGCTTGGAAGACCAGCGGTCTAGCCATTAGGCTATCGGAGTTCTGTCGAGCGGAGTCTTACTGCCTGACTGATACTGCCTGACTGACAGACTGACTCACTGACTGACTGATACTGACTGACTGACTCACTGACTGACCGAGACTGACTGACTAACTGCCCGACTGACTGAGACTGGACTGACTGAGACTGACTGACTGACTGCTTGACTACCTGACTGCCTGCTTGACTGACTAACTGACTGGACAGGACTGACCGACTGACTGACTGACAGACTGACTGAATAAGGATGACTGACAGACTGACTGAATAAGGCTGACTGACTGACTGACTGGCAGACTGACTGAATAAGGATGACCGACTGACTGACAGCCTGACTGACTGACTGACTGAATGACTGTCTGACTGACTGACCGAGACTGACTGACTGAGACTGGACTGGACTGACTGACTGACTGACTGACTGAGACTGACTGACTGCTTTAGTGACTAACTGACTGCACAGGACTGACCGACTGACTGACTGACTGACTGCCTGACTGACTGACTGACTGAATGACTGACTGACTGAGACTAAATGACTGACTGCTTGACTGACTGGCTGAAGGACTAACTGACTGACTGAGTGACTGACTGACTGGACTGACTGACTGAGACTGAATGACTGAGTGCTTGACTGATTGACTGTCAGACTGACTGACTGACTTCGCAAAAGGGAGAAATAAAAAAAAAGAATTATAAAATTAGAAAAAAATATTTGCATTTAAGATTTCCTTTCCGGCCGGGACTCGAACCCAGTACCACGCGCTAGGAACCCAACGGTCTAGCCATTAGGCTATCGGAGCTCTGTCGATGGAAGTCTTAAATATAATAAAAACAAAAAATGCACCTTGGTAATTATTGATTCAAACACTTTGAAATTTACAGGTCGAATAATTAAACTGACTCAGAATTTTTCGCCCTACATAAATAATCAATATTCGCAAAAGAGAAAAATTTAAAAAAAAAGAAGAAGAAATTTCAAATTAGAAACTAAAAGTATACATTGATGATTTTCGTTCAGGCTGGGACTCGAACCCAGGGCCACTCGCTTGGAAGCCTATCACTCTAGCCATAAGTCTATGTGAGCTCTGTCGGTGGGAGTTTTAAATATAATAAAAACAAAAAATGAACCTTGGTAATTGTTTATTTAAACACTTTGAAATCTTCGTGTCGAAAAATTAAACTGACTCAGAATTTTCTTCCCTACATAAATAATCAATAATTGCAAAGGAAAGAAATTGAAAAAAAAAGAATTTTCAAATTAGAAAAGAAATATATTCATTGAAGATATTCGCTCCGGCTGGGACTCGAAACCAGGCCACTCGCTTGGAAGACCAGCGGTCTAGCCATTAGGCTATCGGAGTTCTGTCGAGCGGAGTCTTACTGCCTGACTGATACTGCCTGACTGACAGACTGACTCACTGACTGACTGATACTGACTGACTGACTCACTGACTGACCGAGACTGACTGACTAACTGCCTGACTGACTGAGACTGGACTGACTGACTGACTGACTGACTGACTGACTGACTAACTGACTGACTGAGACTGACTGACTGACTGCTTGACTCTCTGACTGGCTATTTCACTGACTGACTGAATGACTAAATGACTGACTGACACTGACTGACTGACTGCTTGACTACCTGACTGACTGCTTGACTGACTAACTGACTGGACAGGACTGACTGACTGACAGACTGACTGAATAAGGATGACTGACAGACTGACTGAATAAGGCTGACTGACTGACTGACTGACAGACTGACTGAATAAGGCTGACCGACTGACTGACTGCCTGACTGACTGACTGACTGAATGACTGACTGACTGACTGACCGAGACTGACTGACTGACTGACTGAGACTGGACTGGACTGACTGACTGACTGACTGACTGAGACTGACTGACTGCTTTAGTGACTAACTGACTGCACAGGACTGACCGACTGACTGACTGACTGACTGCCTGACTGACTGACTGACTGAATGACTGACTGACTGATACTAAATGACTGACTGCTTGACTGACTGGCTGAAGGACTAACTGACTGACTGAGTGACTGACTGACTGGACTGACTGACTGAGACTGAATGACTGAGTGCTTGACTGATTGACTGTCAGACTGACTGACTGACTTCGCAAAAGGGAAAAATAAAAAAAAAAGAATTATAAAAAAATATATGCATTTAAGATTTCCTTTCCGGCCGGGACTCGAACCCAGTACCACGCGCTAGGAACCCAACGGTCTAGCCATTAGGCTATCGGAGCTCTGTCGATGGAAGTCTTAAATATAATAAAAACAAAAAATGCACCTTGGTAATTATTGATTCAAACACTTTGAAATATACAGGTCGAATAATTAAACTGACTCAGAATTTTTCTCCCTACATAAATAATCAATATTCGCAAAAGAGAAAAATTTAAAAAAAAAGAAGAAGAAATTTCAAATTAGAAACTAAAAGTATACATTGAAGATTTTCGTTCAGGCTGGGACTCGAACCCAGGGCCACTCGCTTGGAAGCCTAACACTCTAGCCATTAGTCTATGGGAGCTCTGTCGGTGGGAGTTTTAAATATAATAAAAACAAAAAATGCACCTTGGTAATTGTTTATTTAAACACTTTGAAATCTTCGTGTAGAAAAATGAAACTGACTCAGAATTTTCTTCCCTACATAAATAATCAATAATTGCAAAGGAAAGAAATTGAAAAAAAAAAGAATTTTCAAATTAGAAAAGAAATATATACATTGAAGATATTCGCTCCGGCTGGGACTCGAACCCAGGCCACTCGCTTGGAAGACCAGCGGTCTAGCCATTAGGCTATCGGAGTTCTGTCGAGCGGAGTCTTACTGCCTGACTGATACTGCCTGACTGACAGACTGACTCACTGACTGACTGATACTGACTGACTGACTCACTGACTGACCGAGACTGACTGACTAACTGCCTGACAGACTGAGACTGGACTGACTGACTGACTGACTGACTGACTGACTAACTGACTGACTGAGACTGACTGACTGACTGCTTGACTCTCTGACTGGCTATTTCACTGACTGACTGAATGACTAAATGACTGACTGACACTGACTGACTGACTGCTTGACTACCTGACTGACTGCTTGACTGACTAACTGACTGGACAGGACTGACCGACTGACTGACTGACAGACTGACTGAATAAGGATGACTGGCAGACTGACTGAATAAGGCTGACTGACTGACTGACTGACAGACTGACTGAATAAGGTTGACCGACTGACTGACTGCCTGACTGACTGACTGACTGAATGACTGACTGACTGACTGACCGAGACTGACTGACTGACTGACTGAGACTGGACTGGCCTGACTGACTGACTGACTGACTGAGACTGACTGACTGCTTTAGTGACTAACTGACTGCACAGGACTGACCGACTGACTGACTGACTGACTGCCTGACTGACTGACTGACTGAGACTAAATGACTGACTGCCTGACTGACTGACTGACTGAGACTAAATGACTGACTGCCTGACTGACTGACTGACTGAATGACTGACTGACTGAGACTAAATGACTGACTGCTTGACTGACTGGCTGAAGGACTAACTGACTGACTGAGTGACTGACTGACTGGACTGACTGACTGAGACTGAATGACTGAGTGCTTGACTGATTGACTGTCAGACTGACTGACTGACTTCGCAAAAGGGAAAAATAAAAAAAAAAGAATTATAAAATTAGAAAAAAATATTTGCATTTAAGATTTCCTTTCCGGCTGGGATTTGAACCCAGGGCGACACTTATGGAAGCCCAACGCTCTCGCCAATATACTATCGGATCTCTGTAGATCGGTGTCTTAATTATAATAAAAACAAAAAATGCACCTTAGTAATTATTGATCTAAAATCTTTGAAATCTAAAGGTCGAATGATTAAACTGACTCAGAATTTTCTTCCGTACATAAATAATCCATATTTGCAAAAGAAAGAAATTGAAAAAAAAAAGAATCTTCAAATTAGAAGAGAAATATATACATGGAAGATTTTTGTTCCGGCCGGGACTCGAACCCAGTACCACGCGCTTTTAACCCAACGGTCTAGCCATTAGGCTATCGGAGCTCTGTCGATGGAAGTCTTAAATATAATAAAAACAAAAAATGCACCTTGGTAATTATTGATTCAAACACTTTGAAATTTACAGGTCGAATAATTAAACTGACTCAGAATTTTTCTCCCTACATAAATAATCAATATTCGCAAAAGAGAAAAATTTAAAAAAAAAGAAGAAGAAATTTCAAATTAGAAACTAAAAGTATACATTGAAGATTTTCGTTCAGGCTGGGACTCGAACCCAGGGCCACTCGCTTGGAAGCCTAACACTCTAGCCATTAGTCTATGGGAGCTCTGTCGGTGGGAGTTTTAAATATAATAAAAACAAAAAATGCACCTTGGTAATTGTTTATTTAAACACTTTGAAATCTTCGTGTCGAAAAATTAAACTGACTCAGAATTTTCTTCCCTACATAAATAATCAATAATTGCAAAGGAAAGAAATTGAAAAAAAAAAAGAATTTTCAAATTAGAAAAGAAATATATACATTGAAGATATTCGCTCCGGCTGGGACTCGAACCCAGGCCACTCGCTTGGAAGACCAGCGGTCTAGCCATTAGGCTATCGGAGTTCTATCGAGCGGAGTCTTACTGCCTGACTGACAGACTGACTCACTGACTGACTGATACTGACTGACTGACTCACTGACTGACCGAGACTGACTGACTAACTGCCTGACTGACTGAGACTGGACTGACTGACTGACTGACTGACTGACTGACTAACTGACTGACTGAGACTGATTGACTGACTGCTTGACTCTCTGACTGGCTATTTCACTGACTGACTGAATGACTAAATGACTGACTGACACTGACTGACTGACTGCTTGACTACCTGACTGACTGCTTGACTGACTAACTGACTGGACAGGACTGACCGACTGACTGACTGACAGACTGACTGAATAAGGATGACTGACAGACTGACTGAATAAGGCTGACTGACTGACTGACTGACAGACTGACTGAATAAGGCTGACCGACTGACTGACTGCCTGACTGACTGAATGACTGACTGACTGACTGACCGAGACTGACTGACTGACTGACTGAGACTGGACTGGACTGACTGACTGACTGAGACTGACTGACTGCTTTAGTGACTAACTGACTGCACAGGACTGACCGACCGACTGACTGACTGACTGCCTGACTGACTGACTGACTGAATGACTGACTGGCTGAGACTAAATGACTGACTGCTTGACTGACTGGCTGAAGGACTAACTGACTGACTGAGTGACTGACTGACTGGACTGACTGACTGAGACTGAATGACTGAGTGCTTGACTGATTGACTGTCAGACTGACTGACTGACTTCGCAAAAGGGAAAAATAAAAAAAAAAGAATTATAAAATTAGAAAAAAATATTTGCATTTAAGATTTCCATTCCGGCTGGGAATTGAACCCAGGGCGACACTCATGGAAGCCCAACGCTCTCGCCAATATACTATCGGATCTCTGTTGATCGGTGTCTTAATTATAATAAAAAGAAAAAATGCACCTTAGTAATTATTGATCTAAAATCTTTGAAATCTAAAGGTCGAATGATTAAACTGACTCAGAATTTTCTTCCGTACATAAATAATCCATATTTGCAAAAGAAAGAAATTGAAAAAAAAAAAAGAATCTTCAAATTAGAAGATAAATATATACATGGAAGATTTTCGTTCCGGCCGGGACTCGAACCCAGTACCACGCGCTTGGAACCCAACGGTCTAGCCATTAGGCTATCGGAGCTCTGTCGATGGAAGTCTTAAATATAATAAAAACAAAAAATGCACCTTGGTAATTATTGATTCAAACACTTTGAAATTTACAGGTCGAATAATTAAACTGACTCAGAATTTTTCTCCCTACATAAATAATCAATATTCGCAAAAGAGAAAAATTAAAAAAAAAAAAGAAGAAGAAATTTCAAATTAGAAACTAAAAGTATACATTGAAGATTTTCGTTCAGGCTGGGACTCGAACCCAGGGCCACTCGCTTGGAAGCCTAACACTCTAGCCATTAGTCTATGGGAGCTCTGTCGGTGGGAGTTTTAAATATAATAAAAACAAAAAATGCACCTTGGTAATTGTTTATTTAAACACTTTGAAATCTTCGTGTCGAAAAATTAAACTGACTCAGAATTTTCTTCCCTACATAAGTAATCAATAATTGCAAAGGAAAGAAATTGAAAAAAAAAAGAATTTTCAAATTAGAAAAGTAATATATACATTGAAGATAATCGCTCCGGCTGGGACTCGAACCCAGGCCACTCGCTTGGAAGACCAGCGGTCTAGCCATTAGGCTATCGGAGTTCTGTCGAGCGGAGTCTTACTGCCTGACTGATACTGCCTGACTGACAGACTGACTCACTGACTGACTGATACTGACTGACTGACTCACTGACTGACCGAGACTGACTGACTAACTGCCTGACTGACTGAGACTGGACTGACTGACTGACTGACTGACTGACTGACTGACTAACTGACTGACTGAGACTGACTGACTGACTGCTTGACTCTCTGACTGGCTATTTCACTGACTGACTGAATGACTAAATGACTGACTGACACTGACTGACTGACTGCTTGACTACCTGACTGACTACTTGACTGACTAACTGACTGGACAGGACTGACCGACTGACTGACTGACAGACTGACTGAATAAGGATGACTGACAGACTGACTGAATAAGGCTGACTGACTGACTGACTGACAGACTGACTGAATAAGGCTGACCGACTGACTGACTGCCTGACTGACTGACTGACTGAATGACTGACTGACTGACTGACCGAGACTGACTGACTGACTGACTGACTGACTGAGACTGACTGACTGCTTTAGTGACTAACTGACTGCACAGGACTGACCGACTGACTGACTGACTGACTGCCTGACTGACTGACTGACTGAATGACTGACTGACTGACTGACCGAGACTGACTGACTGACTGACTGAGACTGGACTGGACTGACTGACTGACTGACTGACTGAGACTGACTGACTGCTTTAGTGACTAACTGACTGCACAGGACTGACCGACTGACTGACTGACTGACTGCCTGACTGACTGAATGACTGACTGACTGAGACTAAATGACTGACTGCTTGACTGACTGGCTGAAGGACTAACTGACTGACTGAGTGACTGACTGACTGGACTGACTGACTGAGACTGAATGACTGAGTGCTTGACTGATTGACTGTCAGACTGACTGACTGACTTCGCAAAAGGGAAAAATAAAAAAGAAGAATTATAAAATTAGAAAAAAATATTTGCATTTAAGATTTCCTTTCCGGCTGGGATTTGAACCCAGGGCGACACTCATGGAAGCCCAACGCTCTCGCCAATATACTATCGGATCTCTGTTGATCGGTGTCTTAATTATAATAAAAACAAAAAATGCACCTTAGTAATTATTGATCTAAAATCTTTGAAATCTAAAAGTCGAATGATTAAACTGACTCAGAATTTTCTTCCGTACATAAATAATCCATATTTGAAAAAGAAGGAAATTGAAAAAAAAAGAATCTTCAAATTAGAAGAGAAATATATACATGGAAGATTTTCGTTCCGGCCGGGACTCGAACCCAGTACCACGCGCTTGGAACCCAACGGTCTAGCCATTAGGCTATCGGAGCTCTGTCGATGGAAGTCTTAAATATAATAAAAACAAAAAATGCACCTTGGTAATTATTGATTCAAACACTTTGAAATTTACAGGTCGAATAATTAAACTGACTCAGAATTTTTCTCCCTACATAAATAATCAATATTCGCAAAAGAGAAAAATTAAAAAAAAAAAGAAGAAGAAATTTCAAATTAGAAACTAAAAGTATACATTGAAGATTTTCGTTCAGGCTGGGACTCGAACCCAGGGGCACTCGCTTGGAAGCCTAACACTCTAGCCATTAGTCTATGGGAGCTCTGTCGGTGGGAGTTTTAAATATAATAAAAACAAAAAATGCACCTTGGTAATTGTTTATTTAAACACTTTGAAATCTTCGTGTCGAAAAATTAAACTGACTCAGAATTTTCTTCCCTACATAAATAATCAATAATTGCAAAGGAAAGAAATTGAAAAAAAAAAGAATTTTCAAATTAGAAAAGAAATATATACATTGAAGATATTCGCTCCGGCTGGGACTCGAACCCAGGCCACTCGCTTGGAAGACCAGCGGTCTAGCCATTAGGCTATCGGAGTTCTGTCGAGCGGAGTCTTACTGCCTGACTGATACTGCCTGACTGACAGACTGACTCACTGACTGACTGATACTGACTGACTGACTAACTGACTGACTGAGACTGACTGACTGACTGCTTGACTCTCTGACTGGCTATTTCACTGACTGACTGAATGACTAAATGACTGACTGACACTGACTGACTGACTGCTTGACTACCTGACTGACTGCTTGACTGACTAACTGACTGGACAGGACTGACCGACTGACTGACTGACAGACTGACTGAATAAGGATGACTGACAGACTGACTGAATAAGGCTGACTGACTGACTGACTGACAGACTGACTGAATAAGTCTGACCGACTGACTGACTGCCTGACTGACTGACTGACTGAATGACTGACTGACTGACTGACCGAGACTGACTGACTGACTGACTGAGACTGGACTGGACTGACTGACTGACTGACTGACTGAGACTGACTGACTGCTTTAGTGACTAACTGACTGCACAGGACTGACCGACTGACTGACTGACTGACTGCCTGACTGACTGACTGACTGAATGACTGACTGACTGAGACTAAATGACTGACTGCTTGACTGACTGGCTGAAGGACTAACTGACTGACTGAGTGACTGACTGACTGGACTGACTGACTGAGACTGAATGACTGAGTGCTTGACTGATTGACTGTCAGACTGACTGACTGACTTCGCAAAAGGGAAAAATAAAAAAAAAAAGAATTATAAAATTAGAAAAAAATATTTGCATTTAAGATTTCCTTTCCGGCTGGGATTTGAACCCAGGGCGACACTCATGGAAGCCCAACGCTCTCGCCAATATACTATCGGATCTCTGTTGATCGGTGTCTTAATTATAATAAAAACAAAAAATGCACCTTAGTAATTATTGATCTAAAATCTTTGAAATCTAAAGGTCGAATGATTAAACTGACTCAGAATTTTCTTCCGTACATAAATAATTCATATTTGCAAAAGAAAGAAATTGAAAAAAAAAAGAATCTTCAAATTAGAAGAGAAATATATACATGGAAGATTTTCGTTCCGGCCGGGACTCGAACCCAGTACCACGCGCTTGGAACCCAACGGTCTAGCCATTAGGCTATCGGAGCTCTGTCGATGGAAGTCTTAAATATAATAAAAACAAAAAATGCACCTTGGTAATTATTGATTCAAACACTTTGAAATTTACAGGTCGAATAATTAAACTGACTCAGAATTTTTCTCCCTACATAAATAATCAATATTCGCAAAAGAGAAAAATTAAAAAAAAAAGAAGAAGAAATTTCAAATTAGAAACTAAAAGTATACATTGAAGATTTTCGTTCAGGCTGGGACTCGAACCCAGGGCCACTCGCTTGGAAGCCTAACACTCTAGCCATTAGTCTATGGGAGCTCTGTCGGTGGGAGTTTTAAATATAATAAAAACAAAAAATGCACCTTGGTAATTGTTTATTTAAACACTTTGAAATCTTCGTGTCGAAAAATTAAACTGACTCAGAATTTTCTTCCCTACATAAATAATCAATAATTGCAAAGGAAAGAAATTGAAAAAAAAGGAATTTTCAAATTAGAAAAGAAATATATGCTTTGAAGATATTCGCTCCGGCTGGGATTCGAACCCAGGCCACTCACTTGGAAGACCAGCGGTCTAGCCATTAGGCTATCGGAGTTCTGTCGAGCGGAGTCTTACTGCCTGACTGATACTGCCTGACTGACAGACTGACTCACTGACTGACTGATACTGACTGACTGACTGACAGACTGACCGAGACTGACTGACTAACTGCCTGACTGACTGAGACTGGACTGACTGACTGACTGACTGACTAACTGACTGACTGAGACTGACTGACTGACTGCTTGACTCTCTGACTGGCTATTTCACTGACTGACTGAATGACTAAATGACTGACTGACACTGACTGACTGACTGCTTGACTACCTGACTGACTGCTCGACTGACTAACTGACTGGACAGGACTGACCGACTGACTGACTGACAGACTGACTGAATAAGGATGACTGACAGACTGACTGAATAAGGCTGACTGACTGACTGACTGAGACTGGACTGGACTGACTGACTGACTGACTGACTGAGACTGACTGACTGCTTTAGTGACTAACTGACTGCACAGGACTGACCGACTGACTGACTGACTGACTGCCTGACTGACTGACTGACTGAATGACTGACTGACTGAGACTAAATGACTGACTGCTTGACTGACTGGCTGAAGGACTAACTGACTGACTGAGTGACTGACTGACTGGACTGACTGACTGAGACTGAATGACTGAGTGCTTGACTGATTGACTGTCAGACTGACTGACTGACTTCGCAAAAGGGAAAAATAAAAAAAAAAGAATTATAAAATTAGAAAAAAATATTTGCATTTAAGATTTCCTTTCCGGCTGGGATTTGAACCCAGGGCGACACTCATGGAAGCCCAACGCTCTCGCCAATATACTATCGGATCTCTGTTGATCGGTGTCTTAATTATAATAAAAACAAAAAATGCACCTTAGTAATTATTGATCTAAAATCTTTGAAATCTAAAGGTCGAATGATTAAACTGACTCAGAATTTTCTTCCGTACATAAATAATTCATATTTGCAAAAGAAAGAAATTGAAAAAAAAAAAGAATCTTCAAATTAGAAGAGAAATATATACATGGAAGATTTTCGTTCCGGCCGGGACTCGAACCCAGTACCACGCGCTTGGAACCCAACGGTCTAGCCATTAGGCTATCGGAGCTCTGTCGATGGAAGTCTTAAATATAATAAAAACAAAAAATGCACCTTGGTAATTATTGATTCAAACACTTTGAAATTTACAGGTCGAATAATTAAACTGACTCAGAATTTTTCTCCCTACATAAATAATCAATATTCGCAAAAGAGAAAAATTAAAAAAAAAAGAAGAAGAAATTTCAAATTAGAAACTAAAAGTATGCATTGAAGATTTTCGTTCAGGCTGGGACTCGAACCCAGGGCCACTCGCTTGGAAGCCTAACACTCTAGCCATTAGTCTATGGGAGCTCTGTCGGTGGGAGTTTTAAATATAATAAAAACAAAAAATGCACCTTGGTAATTGTTTATTTAAACACTTTGAAATCTTCGTGTCGAAAAATTAAACTGACTCAGAATTTTCTTCACTACATAAATAATCAATAATTGCAAAGGAAAGAAATTGAAAAAAAAAAAGGAATTTTCAAATTAGAAAAGAAATATATACATTGAAGATATTCGCTCCGGCTGGGACTCGAACCCAGGCCACTCACTTGGAAGACCAGCGGTCTAGCCATTAGGCCATCGGAGTTCTGTCGAGCGGAGTCTTACTGCCTGACTGATACTGCCTGACTGACTGACTGACTCACTGACTGACTGATACTGACTGACTGACTCACTGACTGACCGAGACTGACTGACTAACTGCCTGACTGACTGAGACTGGACTGACTGACTGACTGACTGACTGACTGACTAACTGACTGACTGAGACTGACTGACTGACTGCTTGACTCTCTGACTGGCTATTTCACTGACTGACTGAATGACTGCTTGACTCTCTGACTGGCTATTTCACTGACTGACTGAATGACTAAATGACTGACTGACACTGACTGACTGACTGCTTGACTACCTGACTGACTGCTTGACTGACTAACTGACTGGACAGGACTGACCGACTGACTGACTGACAGACTGACTGAATAAGGATGACTGACAGACTGACTGAATAAGGCTGACTGACTGACTGACTGACAGACTGACTGAATAAGGCTGACCGACTGACTGACTGCCTGACTGACTGACTGACTGAATGACTGACTGACTGACTGACCGAGACTGACTGACTGACTGACTGAGACTGGACTGGACTGACTGACTGACTGACTGACTGAGACTGACTGACTGCTTTAGTGACTAACTGACTGCACAGGACTGACCGACTGACTGACTGACTGACTGCCTGACTGACTGACTGACTGAATGACTGACTGACTGAGACTAAATGACTGACTGCTTGACTGACTGGCTGAAGGACTAACTGACTGACTGAGTGACTGACTGACTGGACTGACTGACTGAGACTGAATGACTGAGTGCTTGACTGATTGACTGTCAGACTGACTGACTGACTTCGCAAAAGGGAAAAATAAAAAAAAAGAATTATAAAATTAGAAAAAAATATTTGCATTTAAGATTTCCTTTCCGGCTGGGATTTGAACCCAGGGCGACACTCATGGAAGCCCAACGCTCTCGCCAATATACTATCGGATCTCTGTTGATCGGTGTCTTAATTATAATAAAAACAAAAATGCACCTAAGTAATTATTGATCTAAAATCTTTGAAATCTAAAGGCCGAATGATTAAACTGACTCAGAATTTTCTTCCGTACATAAATAATCCATATTTGCAAAAGAAAGAAATTGAAAAAAAAAGAATCTTCAAATTAGAAGAGAAATATATACATGGAAGATTTTCGTTCCGGCCGGGACTCGAACCCAGTACCACGCGTTTGGAACCCAACGGTCTAGCCATTAGGCTATCGGAGCTCTGTCGATGGAAGTCTTAAATATAATAAAAACAAAAAATGCACCTTGGTAATGATTGATTCAAACACTTTGAAATTTACAAGTCGAATAATTAAACTGACTCAGAATTTTTCTCCCTACATAAATAATCAATATTCGCAAAAGAGAAAAATTAAAAAAAAAAGAATAAGAAATTTCAAATTAGAAACTAAAAGTATACATTGAAGATTTTCGTTCAGGCTGGGACTCGAACCCAGGGGCACTCGCTTGGAAGCCTAACACTCTAGCCATTAGTCTATGGGAGCTCTGTCGGTGGGAGTTTTAAATATAATAAAAACAAAAAATGCACCTTGGTAATTGTTTATTTAAACACTTTGAAATCTTCGTGTCGAAAAATTAAACTGACTCAGAATTTTCTTCCCTACATAAATAATCAATAATTGCAAAGGAAAGAAATTGAAAAAAAAAAGAATTTTCAAATTAGAAAAGAAATATATACATTGAAGATATTCGCTCCGGCTGGGACTCGAACCCAGGCCACTCGCTTGGAAGACCAGCGGTCTAGCCATTAGGCTATCGGAGTTCTGTCGAGCGGAGTCTTACTGCCTGACTGATACTGCCTGACTGACAGACTGACTCACTGACTGCTTGATACTGACTGACTGACTAACTGACTGACTGAGACTGACTGACTGACTGCTTGACTCTCTGACTGGCTATTTCACTGACTGACTGAATGACTAAATGACTGACTGACACTGACTGACTGACTGCTTGACTACCTGACTGACTGCTTGACTGACTAACTGACTGGACAGGACTGACCGACTGACTGACTGACAGACTGACTGAATAAGGATGACTGACAGACTGACTGAATAAGGCTGACTGACTGACTGACTGACAGACTGACTGAATAAGTCTGACCGACTGACTGACTGCCTGACTGACTGACTGACTGAATGACTGACTGACTGACTGACCGAGACTGACTGACTGACTGACTGAGACTTAACTGGACTGACTGACTGACTGACTGACTGAGACTGACTGACTGCTTTAGTGACTAACTGACTGCACAGGACTGACCGACTGACTGACTGACTGACTGCCTGACTGACTGACTGACTGAATGACTGACTGACTGAGACTAAATGACTGACTGCTTGACTGACTGGCTGAAGGACTAACTGACTGACTGAGTGACTGACTGACTGGACTGACTGACTGAGACTGAATGACTGAGTGCTTGACTGATTGACTGTCAGACTGACTGACTGACTTCGCAAAAGGGAAAAATAAAAAAAAAAAGAATTATAAAATTAGAAAAAAATATTTGCATTTAAGATTTCCTTTCCGGCTGGGATTTGAACCCAGGGCGACACTCATGGAAGCCCAACGCTCTCGCCAATATACTATCGGATCTCTGTTGACCGGTGTCTTAATTATAATAAAAACAAAAAATGCACCTTAGTAATTATTGATCTAAAATCTTTGAAATCTAAAGGTCGAATGATTAAACTGACTCAGAATTTTCTTCCGTACATAAATAATTCATATTTGCAAAAGAAAGAAATTGAAAAAAAAAAGAATCTTCAAATTAGAAGAGAAATATATACATGGAAGATTTTCGTTCCGGCCGGGACTCGAACCCAGTACCACGCGCTTGGAACCCAACGGTCTAGCCATTAGGCTATCGGAGCTCTGTCGATGGAAGTCTTAAATATAATAAAAACAAAAAATGCACCTTGGTAATTATTGATTCAAACACTTTGAAATTTACAGGTCGAATAATTAAACTGACTCAGAATTTTTCTCCCTACATAAATAATCAATATTCGCAAAAGAGAAAAATTAAAAAAAAAAGAAGAAGAAATTTCAAATTAGAAACTAAAAGTATACATTGAAGATTTTCGTTCAGGCTGGGACTCGAACCCAGGGCCACTCGCTTGGAAGCCTAACACTCTAGCCATTAGTCTATGGGAGCTCTGTCGGTGGGAGTTTTAAATATAATAAAAACAAAAAATGCACCTTGGTAATTGTTTATTTAAACACTTTGAAATCTTCGTGTCGAAAAATTAAACTGACTCAGAATTTTCTTCCCTACATAAATAATCAATAATTGCAAAGGAAAGAAATTGAAAAAAAAAGGAATTTTCAAATTAGAAAAGAAATATATGCATTGAAGATATTCGCTCCGGCTGGGATTCGAACCCAGGCCACTCACTTGGAAGACCAGCGGTCTAGCCATTAGGCTATCGGAGTTCTGTCGAGCGGAGTCTTACTGCCTGACTGATACTGCCTGACTGACAGACTGACTCACTGACTGACTGATACTGACTGACTGACTGACAGACTGACCGAGACTGACTGACTAACTGCCTGACTGACTGAGACTGGACTGACTGACTGACTGACTGACTAACTGACTGACTGAGACTGACTGACTGACTGCTTGACTCTCTGACTGGCTATTTCACTGACTGACTGAATGACTAAATGACTGACTGACACTGACTGACTGACTGCTTGACTACCTGACTGACTGCTTGACTGACTAACTGACTGGACAGGACTGACCGACTGACTGACTGACAGACTGACTGAATAAGGATGACTGACAGACTGACTGAATAAGGCTGACTGACTGACTGACTGAGACTGGACTGGACTGACTGACTGACTGACTGACTGAGACTGACTGACTGCTTTAGTGACTAACTGACTGCACAGGACTGACCGACTGACTGACTGACTGACTGCCTGACTGACTGACTGACTGAATGACTGACTGACTGAGACTAAATGACTGACTGCTTGACTGACTGGCTGAAGGACTAACTGACTGACTGAGTGACTGACTGACTGGACTGACTGACTGAGACTGAATGACTGAGTGCTTGACTGATTGACTGTCAGACTGACTGACTGACTTCGCAAAAGGGAAAAATAAAAAAAAAAGAATTATAAAATTAGAAAAAAATATTTGCATTTAAGATTTCCTTTCCGGCTGGGATTTGAACCCAGGGCGACACTCATGGAAGCCCAACGCTCTCGCCAATATACTATCGGATCTCTGTTGATCGGTGTCTTAATTATAATAAAAACAAAAAATGCACCTTAGTAATTATTGATCTAAAATCTTTGAAATCTAAAGGTCGAATGATTAAACTGACTCAGAATTTTCTTCCGTACATAAATAATTCATATTTGCAAAAGAAAGAAATTGAAAAAAAAAAGAATCTTCAAATTAGAAGAGAAATATATACATGGAAGATTTTCGTTCCGGCCGGGACTCGAACCCAGTACCACGCGCTTGGAACCCAACGGTCTAGCCATTAGGCTATCGGAGCTCTGTCGATGGAAGTCTTAAATATAATAAAAACAAAAAATGCACCTTGGTAATTATTGATTCAAACACTTTGAAATTTACAGGTCGAATAATTAAACTGACTCAGAATTTTTCTCCCTACATAAATAATCAATATTCGCAAAAGAGAAAAATTAAAAAAAAAAGAAGAAGAAATTTCAAATTAGAAACTAAAAGTATACATTGAAGATTTTCGTTCAGGCTGGGACTCGAACCCAGGGCCACTCGCTTGGAAGCCTAACACTCTAGCCATTAGTCTATGGGAGCTCTGTCGGTGGGAGTTTTAAATATAATAAAAACAAAAAATGCACCTTGGTAATTGTTTATTTAAACACTTTGAAATCTTCGTGTCGAAAAATTAAACTGACTCAGAATTTTCTTCACTACATAAATAATCAATAATTGCAAAGGAAAGAAATTGAAAAAAAAAAAGGAATTTTCAAATTAGAAAAGAAATATATACATTGAAGATATTCGCTCCGGCTGGGACTCGAACCCAGGCCACTCACTTGGAAGACCAGCGGTCTAGCCATTAGGCCATCGGAGTTCTGTCGAGCGGAGTCTTACTGCCTGACTGATACTGCCTGACTGACTGACTGACTCACTGACTGACTGATACTGACTGACTGACTGAGACTGACTGACTGAGACTGACTGACTGACTGCTTGACTCTCTGACTGGCTATTTCACTGACTGACTGAATGACTGCTTGACTCTCTGACTGGCTATTTCACTGACTGACTGAATGACTAAATGACTGACTGACACTGACTGACTGACTGCTTGACTACCTGACTGACTGCTTGACTGACTAACTGACTGGACAGGACTGACCGACTGACTGACTGACAGACTGACTGAATAAGGATGACTGACAGACTGACTGAATAAGGCTGACTGACTGACTGACTGACAGACTGACTGAATAAGGCTGACCGACTGACTGACTGCCTGACTGACTGACTGACTGAATGACTGACTGACTGACTGACTGACTGACTGAATGACTGACTGACTGAGACTGGACTGGACTGACTGACTGACTGACTGACTGAGACTGACTGACTGCTTTAGTGACTAACTGACTGCACAGGACTGACCGACTGACTGACTGACTGACTGCCTGACTGACTGACTGACTGAATGACTGACTGACTGAGACTAAATGACTGACTGCTTGACTGACTGGCTGAAGGACTAACTGACTGACTGAGTGACTGACTGACTGGACTGACTGACTGAGACTGAATGACTGAGTGCTTGACTGATTGACTGTCAGACTGACTGACTGACTTCGCAAAAGGGAAAAATAAAAAAAAAGAATTATAAAATTAGAAAAAAATATTTGCATTTAAGATTTCCTTTCCGGCTGGGATTTGAACCCAGGGCGACACTCATGGAAGCCCAACGCTCTCGCCAATATACTATCGGATCTCTGTTGATCGGTGTCTTAATTATAATAAAAACAAAAATGCACCTAAGTAATTATTGATCTAAAATCTTTGAAATCTAAAGGCCGAATGATTAAACTGACTCAGAATTTTCTTCCGTACATAAATAATCCATATTTGCAAAAGAAAGAAATTGAAAAAAAAAGAATCTTCAAATTAGAAGAGAAATATATACATGGAAGATTTTCGTTCCGGCCGGGACTCGAACCCAGTACCACGCGTTTGGAACCCAACGGTCTAGCCATTAGGCTATCGGAGCTCTGTCGATGGAAGTCTTAAATATAATAAAAACAAAAAATGCACCTTGGTAATGATTGATTCAAACACTTTGAAATTTACAAGTCGAATAATTAAACTGACTCAGAATTTTTCTCCCTACATAAATAATCAATATTCGCAAAAGAGAAAAATTAAAAAAAAAGAAGAAGAAATTTCAAATTAGAAACTAAAAGTATACATTGAAGATTTTCGTTCAGGCTGGGACTCGAACCCAGGGCCACTCGCTTGGAAGCCTAACACTCTAGCCATTAGTCTATGGGAGCTCTGTCGGTGGGAGTTTTAAATATAATAAAAACAAAAAATGCACCTTGGTAATTGTTTATTTAAACACTTTGAAATCTTCGTGTCGAAAAATTAAACTGACTCAGAATTTTCTTCCCTACATAAATAATCAATAATTGCAAAGGAAAGAAATTGAAAAAAAAAAGAATTTTCAAATTAGAAAAGAAATATATACATTGAAGATATTCGCTCCGGCTGGGAATCGAACCCAGGCCACTCGCTTGGAAGACCAGCGGTCTAGCCATTAGGCTATCGGAGTTCTGTCGAGCGGAGTCTTACTGCCTGACTGATACTGCCTGACTGATAGACTGACTCACTGACTGACTGATACTGACTGACTGACTCACTGACTGACCGAGACTCACTGACTGACCGAGACTGACTGACTAACTGCCAGACTGACTGAGACTGGACTGACTGACTGACTGACTGACTGACTGACTAACTGACTGACTGAGACTGACTGACTGACTGCTTGACTCTCTGACTGGCTATTTCACTGACTGACTGAATGACTAAATGACTGACTGACTGACTGCTTGACTACCTGACTGACTGCTTGACTGACTAACTGACTGGACAGGACTGACCGACTGACTGACTGACAGACTGACTGAATAAGGATGACGGACAGACTGACTGAATAAGGCTGACTGACTGACTGACTGACAGACTGACTGAATAAGGCTGACCGACTGACTGACTGCCTGACTGACTGACTGACTGAATGACTGACTGACTGAGACTAAATGACTGACTGCTTGACTGACTGGCTGAAGGACTAACTGACTGACTGAGTGACTGACTGACTAGACTGACTGACTGAGACTGAATGACTGAGTGCTTGACTGATTGACTGTCAGACTGACTGACTGACTTCGCAAAAGGGAAAAATAAAAAAAAAGAATTATAAAATTAGAAAAAAATATTTGCATTTAAGATTTCCTTTCCGGCCGGGACTCGAACCCAGTACCACGCGCTAGGAACCCAACGGTCTAGCCATTAGGCTATCGGAGCTCTGTCGATGGAAGTCTTAAATATAATAAAAACAAAAAATGCACCTTGGTAATTATTGATTCAAACACTTTGAAATTTACAGGTCGAATAATTAAACTGACTCAGAATTTTTCTCCCTACATAAATAATCAATATTCGCAAAAGAGAAAAATTAAAAAAAAAAGAAGAAGAAATTTCAAATTAGAAACTAAAAGTATACATTGAAGATTTTCGTTCAGGCTGGGACTCGAACCCAGGGCCACTCGCTTGGAAGCCTAACACTCTAGCCATTAGTCTATGGGAGCTCTGTCGGTGGGAGTTTTAAATATAATAAAAACAAAAAATGCACCTTGGTAATTGTTTATTTAAACACTTTGAAATCTTCGTGTCGAAAAATTAAACTGACTCAGAATTTTCTTCCCTACATAAATAATCAATAATTGCAAAGGAAAGAAATTGAAAAAAAAAGAATTTTCAAATAAGAAAAGAAATATATACATTGAAGATATTCGCTCCGGCTGGGACTCGAACCCAGGCCACTCGCTTGGAAGACCAGCGGTCTAGCCATTAGGCTATCGGAGTTCTGTCGAGCGGAGTCTTACTGCCTGACTGATACTGCCTGACTGACAGACTGACTCACTGACTGACTGATACTGACTGACTGACTCACTGACTGACCGAGACTGACTGACTAACTGCCTGACTGACTGAGACTGGACTGACTGACTGACTGACTTACTAACTGACTGACTGAGACTGACTGACTGACTGCTTGACTCTCTGACTGGCTATTTCACTGACTGACTGAATGACTAAATGACTGACTGACACTGACTGACTGACTGCTTGACTACCTGACTGACTGCTTGACTGACCAACTGACTGGACAGGACTGACCGACTGACTGACTGACAGACTGACTGAATAAGGATGACTGACAGACTGACTGAATAAGGCTGACTGACTGACTGACTGACAGACTGACTGAATAAGGCTGACCGACTGACTGACTGCCTGACTGACTGACTGACTGAATGACTGACTGACTGACTGACCGAGACTGACTGACTGACTGACTGAGACTGGACTGGACTGACTGACTGACTGACTGACTGAGACTGACTGACTGCTTTACTGACTAACTGACTGCACAGGACTGACCGACTGACTGACTGACAAACTGCCTGACTGACTGACTGACTGAATGACTGACTGACTGAGACTAAATGACTGACTGCTTGACTGACTGGCTGAAGGACTAAATGACTGACTGAGTGACTGACTGACTGGACTGACTGACTGAGACTGAATGACTGAGTGCTTGACTGATTGACTGTCAGACTGAATGACTGACTTCGCAAAAGGGAAAAATAAAAAAAAAAGAATTATAAAATTAGAAAAAAATATTTGCATTTACGATTTCCTTTCCGGCCGGGACTCGAACCCAGTACCACGCTCTAGGAACCCAACGGTCTAGCCATTAGGCTATCGGAGCTCTGTCGATGGAAGTCTTAAATATAATAAAAACAAAAAATGCACCTTGGTAATTATTGATTCAAACACTTTGAAATTTACAGGTCGAATAATTAAACTGACTCAGAATTTTTCTCCCTACATAAATAATCAATATTCGCAAAAGAGAAAAATTAAAAAAAAAGAAGAAATTTAAAATTAGAAACTAAAAGTATACATTGAAGATTTTCGTTCAGGCTGGGACTCGAACCCAGGGCCACTCGCTTGGAAGCCTACCACTCTAGCCATTAGTCTATGGGAGCTCTGTCGGTGGGAGTTTTAAATATAATAAAAACAAAAAATGCACCTTGGTAATTGTTTATTTAAACACTTTGAAATCTTCGTGTCGAAAAATTAAACTGACTCAGAATTTTCTTCCCTACATAAATAATCAATAATTGCAAAGGAAAGAAATTGAAAAAAAAAAGAATTTTCAAATTAGAAAAGAAATATATACATTGAAGATATTCGCTCCGGCTGGGACTCGAACCCAGGCCACTCGCTTGGAAGGCCAGCGGTCTAGCCATTAGGCTATCGCAGTTCTGTCGAACGGAGTCTTACTGCCTGACTGATACTGCCTGACTGACAGACTGACTCACTGACTGACTGATACTGACTGACTGACTCACTGACTGACCGAGACTGACTGACTAACTGCCTGACTGACTGAGACTGGACTGACTGACTGACTGACTGACTGACTGACTAACTGACTGACTGAGACTGACTGACTGACTGCTTGACTCTCTGACTGGCTATTTCACTGACTGACTGAATGACTAAATGACTGACTGACACTGACTGACTGACTGCTTGACTACCTGACTGACTGCTTGACTGACTAACTGACTGGACAGGACTGACCGACTGACTGACTGACAGACTGACTGAATAAGGATGACTGACAGACTGACTGAATAAGGCTAACTGACTGACTGACTGACTGACAGACTGACTGAATAAGGCTGACCGACTGACTGACTGCCTGACTGACTGACTGAATGACTGACTGACTGACTGACCGAGACTGACTGACTGACTGACTGAGACTGGACTGGACTGACTGACTGACTGACTGACTGAGACTGACTGACTGCTTTAGTGACTAACTGACTGCACAGGACTGACCGACTGACTGACTGACTGACTGCCTGACTGACTGACTGACTGAATGACTGACTGGCTGAGACTAAATGACTGACTGCTTGACTGACTGGCTGAAGGACTAACTGACTGACTGAGTGACTGACTGACTGGACTGACTGACTGAGACTGAATGACTGAGTGCTTGACTGATTGACTGTCAGACTGACTGACTGACTTCGCAAAAGGGAAAAATAAAAAAAAAAAGAATTATAAAATTAGAAAAAAATATTTGCATTTAAGATTTCCATTCCGGCTGGGATTTGAACCCAGGGCGACACGACTCCCAACGCTCTCGCCAATATACTATCGGATCTCTGTTGATCGGTGTCTTAATTATAATAAAAACAAAAAATGCACCTTAGTAATTATTGATCTAAAATCTTTGAAATCTAAAGGTCGAATGATTAAACTGACTCAGAATTTTCTTCCGTACATAAATAATTCATATTTGCAAAAGAAAGAAATTGAAAAAAAAAAGAATCTTCAAATTAGAAGAGAAATATATACATGGAAGATTTTCGTTGCGGCCGGGACTCGAACCCAGTACCACGCGCTTGGAACCCAACGGTCTAGCCATTAGGCTATCGGAGCTCTGTCGATGGAAGTCTTAAATATAATAAAAACAAAAAATGCACCTTGGTAATTATTGATTCAAACACTTTGAAATTTACAGGTCGAATAATTAAACTGACTCAGAATTTTTCTCCCTACATAAATAATCAATATTCGCAAAAGAGAAAAATTAAAAAAAAAAGAAGAAGAAATTTCAAATTAGAAACTAAAAGTATACATTGAAGATTTTCGTTCAGGCTGGGACTCGAACCCAGGGCCACTCGCTTGGAAGCCTAACACTCTAGCCATTAGTCTATGGGAGCTCTGTCGGTGGGAGTTTTAAATATAATAAAAACAAAAAATGCACCTTGGTAATTGTTTATTTAAACACTTTGAAATCTTAGTGTCGAAAAATTAAACTGACTCAGAATTTTCTTCCCTACATAAATAATCAATAATTGCAAAGGAAAGAAATTGAAAAAAAAAGGAATTTTCAAATTAGAAAAGAAATATATACATTGAAGATATTCGCTCCGGCTGGGATTCGAACCCAGGCCACTCACTTGGAAGACCAGCGGTCTAGCCATTAGGCTATCGGAGTTCTGTCGAGCGGAGTCTTACTGCCTGACTGATACTGCCTGACTGACAGACTGACTCACTGACTGACTGATACTGACTGACTGACTGACAGACTGACCGAGACTGACTGACTAACTGCCTGACTGACTGAGACTGGACTGACTGACTGACAGACTGACCGAGACTGACTGACTAACTGCCTGACTGACTGAGACTGGACTGACTGACTGACTGACTGACTGACTGACTAACTGACTGACTGAGACTGACTGACTGAGACTGACTGACTGACTGCTTGACTCTCTGACTGGCTATTTCACTGACTGACTGAATGACTAAATGACTGACTGACACTGACTGACTGACTGCTTGACTACCTGACTGACTGCTTGACTGACTAACTGACTGGACAGGACTGACCGACTGACTGACTGACAGACTGACTGAATAAGGATGACTGACAGACTGACTGAATAAGGCTGACTGACTGACTGACTGAGACTGACTGACTGCTTTAGTGACTAACTGACTGCACAGGACTGACCGACTGACTGACTGACTGACTGCCAGACTGACTGACTGACTGAATGACTGACTGACTGAGACTAAATGACTGACTGCTTGACTGACTGGCTGAAGGACTAACTGACTGACTGAGTGACTGACTGACTGGACTGACTGACTGAGACTGAATGACTGAGTGCTTGAAAGATTGACTGTCAGACTGACTGACTGACTTCGCAAAAGGGAAAAATAAAAAAAAAAGAATTATAAAATTAGAAAAAAATATTTGCATTTAAGATTTCCTTTCCGGCTGGGATTTGAACCCAGGGCGACACTCATGGAAGCCCAACGCTCTCGCCAATATACTATCGGATCTCTGTTGATCGGTGTCTTAATTATAATAAAAACAAAAAATGCACCTTAGTAATTATTGATCTAAAATCTTTGAAATCTAAAGGTCGAATGATTAAACTGACTCAGAATTTTCTTCCGTACATAAATAATTCATATTTGCAAAAGAAAGAAATTGAAAAAAAAAAGAATCTTCAAATTAGAAGAGAAATATATACATGGAAGATTTTCGTTCCGGCCGGGACTCGAACCCAGTACCACGCGCTTGGAACCCAACGGTCTAGCCATTAGGCTATCGGAGCTCTGTCGATGGAAGTCTTAAATATAATAAAAACAAAAAATGCACCTTGGTAATTATTGATTCAAACACTTTGAAATTTACAGGTCGAATAATTAAACTGACTCAGAATTTTTCTCCCTACATAAATAATCAATATTCGCAAAAGAGAAAAATTAAAAAAAAAAGAAGAAGAAATTTCAAATTAGAAACTAAAAGTATACATTAAAGATTTTCGTTCAGGCTGGGACTCGAACCCAGGGCCACTCGCTTGGAAGCCTAACACTCTAGCCATTAGTCTATGGGAGCTCTGTCGGTGGGAGTTTTAAATATAATAAAAACAAAAAATGCACCTTGGTAATTGTTTATTTAAACACTTTGAAATCTTTGTGTCGAAAAATTAAACTGACTCAGAATTTTCTTCACTACATAAATAATCAATAATTGCAAAGGAAAGAAATTGAAAAAAAAAAAGGAATTTTCAAATTAGAAAAGAAATATATACATTGAAGATATTCGCTCCGGCTGGGACTCGAACCCAGGCCACTCACTTGGAAGACCAGCGGTCTAGCCATTAGGCCATCGGAGTTCTGTCGAGCGGAGTCTTACTGCCTGACTGATACTGCCTGACTGACTGACTGACTCACTGACTGACTGATACTGACTGACTGACTCACTGACTGACCGAGACTGACTGACTAACTGCCTGACTGACTGAGACTGGACTGACTGACTGACTGACTGACTGACTGACTAACTGACTGACTGAGACTGACTGACTGACTGCTTGACTCTCTGACTGGCTATTTCACTGACTGACTGAATGACTGCTTGACTCTCTGACTGGCTATTTCACTGACTGACTGAATGACTAAATGACTGACTGACACTGACTGACTGACTGCTTGACTACCTGACTGACTGCTTGACTGACTAACTGACTGGACAGGACTGACCGACTGACTGACTGACAGACTGACTGAATAAGGATGACTGACAGACTGACTGAATAAGGCTGACTGACTGACTGACTGACAGACTGACTGAATAAGGCTGACCGACTGACTGACTGCCTGACTGACTGACTGACTGAATGACTGACTGACTGACTGACCGAGACTGACTGACTGACTGACTGAGACTGGACTGGACTGACTGACTGACTGACTGACTGAGACTGACTGACTGCTTTAGTGACTAACTGACTGCACAGGACTGACCGACTGACTGACTGACTGACTGCCTGACTGACTGACTGACTGAATGACTGACTGACTGAGACTAAATGACTGACTGCTTGACTGACTGGCTGAAGGACTAACTGACTGACTGAGTGACTGACTGACTGGACTGACTGACTGAGACTGAATGACTGAGTGCTTGACTGATTGACTGTCAGACTGACTGACTGACTTCGCAAAAGGGAAAAATAAAAAAAAAGAATTATAAAATTAGAAAAAAATATTTGCATTTAAGATTTCCTTTCCGGCTGGGATTTGAACCCAGGGCGACACTCATGGAAGCCCAACGCTCTCGCCAATATACGATCGGATCTCTGTTGATCGGTGTCTTAAGGGGGTCCGGGAGACAAAAATCCTCAAATTTTGCAATTTTTTTTTTTATAGTTTGAAAAATTGCTCCGTTTTTTTCTGCTTAAGAGGACGTTTGAATCTTGCTTCTACCTTAAATAGAACGAAAGTTATAGTTATTTTTGTTGCATGCATCTAACGAATGTGTACATAAGTTTGAAACTTTAAACGCGTTTTTCTCCATGATGCATTTTTTCCCGATTTCTTGCATTCAAACTCTTATAAGTCAGGAACCGATAGAGATAAAGTAATGAAACTTGGAGCATATCTTTTTCAAGCAATTTACTTTAATTTTTATTCGGCGAATTTGAAAAAAACGTTTACTGCAGAAATTATGATTTTTTTAAAAAAAAGTATCTTCGAATTTTTCGAAATTTTTCTTCAAATATTTTTTATTTTTTATTGAATCAATATTTTTAAAATCGCCGAATAAAAATTAAAGCTTAGATATCTGTGCATACTTTTTTGAAAAAAAATTGAAAATTAACCAACAATATTTTCAGTTATATCAATTTAAAGCAACCCCATTTTTTTGAAAAAAACTAATTAAATTTAAATAAAAAAATATTTTTTTTCATATTTATGTTATGATTTTGCTTATTAAATAAATGATGAATCAGTTCAAAAAATTTCAAAACTCTAAAGTACATAATAAAAAAATTTTCAAAATGTGTCCCGGACCCCCTTAATTATAATAAAAACAAAAAATGCACCTTAGTAATTATTGATCTAAAATCTTTGAAATCTAAAGGTCGAATGATTAAACTGACTCAGAATTTTCTTCCGTACATAAATAATCCATATTTGCAAAAGAAAGAAATTGAAAAAAAAAAGAATCTTCAAATTAGAAGAGAAATATATACATGGAAGATTTTCGTTCCGGCCGGGACTCGAACCCAGTACCACGCGCTTGGGACCCAACGGTCTGGCCATTAGGCTATCGGAGCTCTGTCGATGGAAGTCTTAAATATAATAAAAACAAAAAATGCACCTTGGTAATTATTGATTCAAACACTTTGAAATTTACAGGTCGAATAATTAAACTGACTCAGAAATTTTCTCCCTACATTAATAATCAATATTCGCAAAAGAGAAAAATTAAAAAAAAAAGAAGAAGAAATTTCAAATTAGAAACTAAAAGTATACATTGAAGACTTTCGTTCAGGCTGGGACTCGAACCCAGGGCCACTCGCTTGGAAGCCTAACACTCTAGCCATTAGTCTATGGGAGCTCTGTCGGTAGGAGTTTTAAATATAATAAAAACAAAAAATGCACCTTGGTAATTGTTTATTTAAACACTTTGAAATCTTCGTGTCGAAAAATTAAACTGACTCAGAATTTTCTTCCCTACATAAATAATCAATAATTGCAAAGGAAAGAAATTGAAAAAAAAAAGAATTTTCAAATTAGAAAAGAAATATATACATTGAAGACATTCGCTCCGGCTGGGACTCGAACCCAGGCCACTCGCTTGGAAGACCAGCGGTCTAGCCATTAGGCTATCGGAGTTCTGTCGAGCGGAGTCTTACTGCCTGACTGATACTGCCTGACTGACAGACTGACTCACTGACTGACTGATACTGACTGACTGACTCACTGACTGACCGAGACTGACTGACTAACTGCCTGACTGACTGAGACTGGACTGACTGACTGACTGACTTACTAACTGACTGACTGAGACTGACTGACTGACTGCTTGACTCTCTGACTGGCTATTTCACTGACTGACTGAATGACTAAATGACTGACTGACACTGACTGACTGACTGCTTGACTACCTGACTGACTGCTTGACTGACCAACTGACTGGACAGGACTGACCGACTGACTGACTGACAGACTGACTGAATAAGGATGACTGACAGACTGACTGAATAAGGCTGACTGACTGACTGACTGACAGACTGACTGAATAAGGCTGACCGACTGACTGACTGCCTGACTGACTGACTGACTGAATGACTGACTGACTGACTGACCGAGACTGACTGACTGACTGACTGAGACTGGACTGGACTGACTGACTGACTGAGACTGACTGACTGCTTTAGTGACTAACTGACTGCACAGGACTGACCGACTGACTGACTGACTGACTGCCTGACTGACTGACTGACTGAATGACTGACTGGCTGAGACTAAATGACTGACTGCTTGACTGACTGGCTGAAGGACTAACTGACTGACTGAGTGACTGACTGACTGGACTGACTGACTGAGACTGAATGACTGAGTGCTTGACTGATTGACTGTCAGACTGACTGACTGACTTCGCAAAAGGGAAAAATAAAAAAAAAAGAATTATAAAATTAGAAAAAAATATTTGCATTTAAGATTTCCATTCCGGCTGGGATTTGAACCCAGGGCGACACTCATGGAAGCCCAACGCTCTCGCCAATATACTATCGGATCTCTGTTGATCGGTGTCTTAATTATAATAAAAACAAAAATGCACCTAAGTAATTATTGATCTAAAATCTTTGAAATCTAAAGGCCGAATGATTAAACTGACTCAGAATTTTCTTCCGTACATAAATAATCCATATTTGCAAAAGAAAGAAATTGAAAGAAAAAGAATCTTCAAATTAGAAGAGAAATATATACATGGAAGATTTTCGTTCCGGCCGGGACTCGAACCCAGTACCACGCGTTTGGAACCCAACGGTCTAGCCATTAGGCTATCGGAGCTCTGTCGATGGAAGTCTTAAATATAATAAAAACAAAAAATGCACCTTGGTAATTATTGATTCAAACACTTTGAAATTTACAAGTCGAATAATTAAACTGACTCAGAATTTTTCTCCCTACATAAATAATCAATATTCGCAAAAGAGAAAAATTAAAAAAAAAAGAAGAAGAAATTTCAAATTAGAAACTAAAAGTATACATTGAAGATTTTCGTTCAGGCTGGGACTCGAACCCAGGGCCACTCGCTTGGAAGCCTAACACTCTAGCCATTAGTCTATGGGAGCTCTGTCGGTGGGAGTTTTAAATATAATAAAAACAAAAAATGCACCTTGGTAATTGTTTATTTAAACACTTTGAAATCTTCGTGTCGAAAAATTAAACTGACTCAGAATTTTCTTCCCTACATAAATAATCAATAATTGCAAAGGAAAGAAATTGAAAAAAAAAAGAATTTTCAAATTAGAAAAGAAATATATACATTGAAGATATTCGCTCCGGCTGGGAATCGAACCCAGGCCACTCGCTTGGAAGACCAGCGGTCTAGCCATTAGGCTATCGGAGTTCTGTCGAGCGGAGTCTTACTGCCTGACTGATACTGCCTGACTGATAGACTGACTCACTGACTGACTGATACTGACTGACTGACTCACTGACTGACCGAGACTCACTGACTGACCGAGACTGACTGACTAACTGCCTGACTGACTGAGACTGGACTGACTGACTGACTGACTGACTGACTGACTAACTGACTGACTGAGACTGACTGACTGACTGCTTGACTCTCTGACTGGCTATTTCACTGACTGACTGAATGACTAAATGACTGACTGACTGACTGCTTGACTACCTGACTGACTGCTTGACTGACTAACTGACTGGACAGGACTGACCGACTGACTGACTGACAGACTGACTGAATAAGGATGACTGACAGACTGACTGAATAAGGCTGACTGACTGACTGACTGACAGACTGACTGAATAAGGCTGACCGACTGACTGACTGCCTGACTGACTGACTGAATGAATGACTGACTGACTGACTGACCGAGACTGACTGACTGACTGACTGAGACTGGACTGGACTGACTGACTGACTGACTGACTGAGACTGACTGACTGCTTTAGTGACTAACTGACTGCACAGGACTGACCGACTGACTGACTGACTGACTGCCTGACTGACTGAATGACTGACTGACTGAGACTAAATGACTGACTGCTTGACTGACTGGCTGAAGGACTGACTGGACTGACTGAGTGACTGACTGACTGGACTGACTGACTGAGACTGAATGACTGAGTGCTTGACTGATTGACTGTCAGACTGACTGACTGACTTCGCAAAAGGGAAAAATAAAAAAAAAGAATTATAAAATTAGAAAAAAATATTTGCATTTAAGATTTCCTTTCCGGCCGGGACTCGAACCCAGTACCACGCGCTAGGAACCCAACGGTCTAGCCATTAGGCTATCGGAGCTCTGTCGATGGAAGTCGTAAATATAATAAAAACAAAAAATGCACCTTGGTAATTATTGATTCAAACACTTTGAAATTTACAGGTCGAATAATTAAACTGACTCAGAATTTTTCTCCCTACATAAATAATCAATATTCGCAAAAGAGAAAAATTAAAAAAAAAAGAAGAAGAAATTTCAAATTAGAAACTAAAAGTATACATTGAAGATTTTCGTTCAGGCTGGGACTCGAACCCAGGGCCACTCGCTTGGAAGCCTAACACTCTAGCCATTAGTCTATGGGAGCTCTGTCGGTGGGAGTTTTAAATATAATAAAAACAAAAAATGCACCTTGGTAATTGTTTATTTAAACACTTTGAAATCTTCGTGTCGAAAAATTAAACTGACTCAGAATTTTCTTCCCTACATAAATAATCAATAATTGCAAAGGAAAGAAATTGAAAAAAAAAAGAATTTTCAAATTAGAAAAGAAATATATACATTGAAGATATTCGCTCCGGCTGGGAATCGAACCCAGGCCACTCGCTTGGAAGACCAGCGGTCTAGCCATTAGGCTATCGGAGTTCTGTCGAGCGGAGTCTTACTGCCTGACTGATACTGCCTGACTGACAGACTGACTCACTGACTGACTGACTGAGACTGGACTGACTCACTGACTGACCGAGACTGACTGACTAACTGCCTGACTGACTGAGACTGGACTGACTGACTGACTGACTGACTGACTGACTAACTGACTGACTGAGACTGACTGACTGACTGCTTGACTCTCTGACTGGCTATTTCACTGACTGACTGAATGACTAAATGACTGACTGACACTGACTGACTGACTGATTGACTACCTGACTGACTGCTTGACTGACTAACTGACTGGACAGGACTGACCGAATGACTAACTGACAGACTGACTGAATAAGGATGACTGACAGACTGACTGAATAAGGCTGACTGACTGACTGACTGACAGACTGACTGAATAAGGCTGACCGACTGACTGACTGCCTGACTGACTGACTGACTGAATGACTGACTGACTGACTGACCGAGACTGACTGACTGACTGACTGAGACTGGACTGGACTGACTGACTGACTGAGACTGACTGACTGCTTTAGTGACTAACTGACTGCACAGGACTGACCGACTGACTGACTGACTGACTGACTGCCTGACTGACTGACTGACTGAATGACTGACTGACTGAGACTAAATGACTGACTGCTTGACTGACTGGCTGAAGGACTAACTGACTGACTGAGTGACTGACTGACTGGACTGACTGACTGAGACTGAATGACTGAGTGCTTGACTGATTGACTGTCAGACTGACTGACTGACTTCGCAAAAGGGAAAAATAAAAAAAAAAGAATTATAAAATTAGAAAAAAATATTTGCATTTAAGATTTCCTTTCCGGCTGGGATTTGAACCCAGGGCGACACTCATGGAAGCCCAACGCTCTCGCCAATATACTATCGGATCTCTGTTGATCGGTGTCTTAATTATAATAAAAACAAAAAATGCACCTTAGTAATTATTGATCTAAAATCTTTGAAATCTAAAGGTCGAATGATTAAACTGACTCAGAATTTTCTTCCGTACATAAATAATCCACATTTGCAAAAGAAAGAAATTGAAAAAAAAAAGAATCTTCAAATTAGAAGAGAAATATATACATGGAAGATTTTCGTTCCGGCCGGGACTCGAACCCAGTACCACGCGCTTGGAACCCAACGGTCTAGCCATTAGGCTATCGGAGCTCTGTCGATGGAAGTCTTAAATATAATAAAAACTAAAAATGCACCTTGGTAATTATTGATTCAAACACTTTGAAATTTACAGGTCGAATAATTAAACTGACTCAGAATTTTTCTCCCTACATAAATAATCAATAATAATTTCAAAGGAAAGAAATTGAAAAAAAAAAGAATTTTCAAATTAGAAAAGAAATATATACATTGAAGATATTCGCTCCGGCTGGGACTCGAACCCAGGCCACTCGCTTGGAAGACCAGCGGTCTAGCCATTAGGCTATCGGAGTTCTGTCAAGCGGAGTCTTACTGCCTGACTGATACTGCCTGACTGACAGACTGACTCACTGACTGACTGACTGAGACTGGACTGACTCACTGACTGACCGAGACTGACTGACTAACTGCCTGACTGACTGAGACTGGACTGACTGACTGACTGACTGAATAACTGACTGACTGAGACTGACTGACTGACTGCTTGACTCTCTGACTGGCTATTTCACTGACTGACTGAATGACTAAATGACTGACTGACACTGACTCACTGACTGCTTGACTACCTGACTGACTGCTTGACTGACTAACTGACTGGACAGGACTGACCGACTGACTGACTGACAGACTGACTGAATAAGGATGACTGACAGACTGACTGAATAAGGCTGACTGACTGACTGACTGACAGACTGACTGAATAAGGCTGACCGACTGACTGACTGCCTGACTGACTGACAGACTGAATGACTGACTGACTGAGACTGGACTGGACTGACTGACTGACTGAGACTGACTGACTGCTTTAGTGACTAACTGACTGCACAGGACTGACCGACTGACTGACTGACTGACTGCCTGACTGACTGACTGACTGAATGACTGACTGACTGAGACTAAATGACTGACTGCTTGACTGACTGGCTGAAGGACTAACTGACTGACTGAGTGACTGACTGACTGGACTGACTGACTGAGACTGAATGACTGAGTGCTTGACTGATTGACTGTCAGACTGACTGACTGACTTCGCAAAAGGGAAAAATAAAAAAAAAAGAATTATAAAATTAGAAAAAAAATATTTGCATTTAAGATTTCCTTTCCGGCTGGGATTTGAACCCAGGGCGACACTCATGGAAGCCCAACGCTCTCGCCAATATACTATCGGATCTCTGTTGATCGGTGTCTTAATTATAATAAAAACAAAAAATGCACCTTAGTAATTATTGATCTAAAATCTTTGAAATCTAAAGGTCGAATGATTAAACTGACTCAGAATTTTCTTCCGTACATAAATAATCCATATTTGCAAAAAAAAGAAATTGAGAAAAAAGAATCTTCAAATTAGAAGAGAAATATATACATGGAAGATTTTCGTTCCGGCCGGGACTCGAACCCAATACCACGCGCTTGGAACCCAACGGTCTAGCCATTAGGCTATCGGAGCTCTGATCGATGGAAGTCTTAAATATAATAAAAACAAAAAATGCACCTTGGTAATTATTGATTCAAACACTTTGAAATTTACAGGTCGAATAATCAAACTGACTCAGAATTTTTCTCCCTACATAAATAATCAATATTCGCAAAAGAGAAAAATTAAAAAAAAAAAGAAGAAGAAATTTCAAATTAGAAACTAAAAGTATACATTGAAGATTTTCGTTCAGGCTGGGACTCGAACCCAGGGCCACTCGCTTGGAAGCCTAACACTCTAGCCATTAGTCTATTGCAGCTCTGTCGGTGGGAGTTTTAAATATAATAAAAACAAAAAATGCACCTTGGTAATTGTTTATTTAAACACTTTGAAATCTTCGTGTCGAAAAATTAAACTGACTCAGAATTTTCTTCCCTACATAAATAATCAATAATTGCAAAGGAAAGAAATTGAAAAAAAAAAAGAATTTTCAAATTAGAAAAGAAATATATACATTGAAGATATTCGCTCCGGCTGGGACTCGAACCCAGGCCACTCGCTTGGAAGACCAGCGGTCTAGCCATTAGGCTATCGGAGTTCTGTCGAGCGGAGTCTTACTGCCTGACTGATACTGCCTGACTGAGAGACTGACTCACTGACTGACTGATACTGACTGACTGACTCACTGACTGACCGAGACTGACTGACTAACTGCCTGACTGACTGAGACTGGACTGACTCACTGACTGACCGAGACTGACTGACTAACTGCCTGACTGACTGAGACTGGACTGACTGACTGACTGACTGACTGACTGACTAACTGACTGACTGAGACTGACTGACTGACTGCTTGACTCTCTGACTGGCTATTTCACTGAATGACTGAATGACTAAATGACTGACTGACACTGACTGACTGACTGCTTGACTACCTGACTGACTGCTTGACTGACTAACTGACTGGTCAGGACTGACCGACTGACTGACTGACAGACTGACTGAATAAGGATGACTGACAGACTGACTGAATAAGGCTGACTGACTGACTGACTGACAGACTGACTGAATAAGGCTGACCGACTGACTGACTGCCTGACTGACTGACTGACTGACTGACCGAGACTGACTGACTGACTGACTGAGACTGGACTGGACTGACTGACTGACTGACTGACTGACTGAGACTGACTGACTGCTTTAGTGACTAACTGACTGCACAGGACTGACCGACTGACTGACTGACTGAGACTAAATGACTGACTGCTTGACTGACTGGCTGAAGGACTAACTGACTGACTGAGTGACTGACTGACTGGACTGACTGACTGAGACTGAATGACTGAGTGCTTGACTGATTGACTGTCAGACTGACTGACTGACTTCGCAAAAGGGAAAAATAAAAAAAAAGAATTATAAAATTAGAAAAAAATATTTGCATTTAAGATTTCCTTTCCGGCCGGGACTCGAACCCAGTACCACGCGCTAGGAACCCAACGGTCTAGCCATTAGGCTATCGGAGCTCTGTCGATGGAAGTCTTAAATATAATAAAAACAAAAAATGCACCTTGGTAATTATTGATTCAAACACTTTGAAATTTACAGGTCGAATAATTAAACTGACTCAGAATTTTTCTCCCTACATAAATAATCAATATTCGCAAAAGAGAAAAATTAAAAAAAAAAGAAGAAGAAATTTCAAATTAGAAACTAAAAGTACACATTGAAGATTTTCGTTCAGGCTGGGACTCGAACCCAGGGCCACTCGCTCGGAAGCCTAACACTCTAGCCATTAGTCTATGGGAGCTCTGTCGGTGGGAGTTTTAAATATAATAAAAACAAAAAATGCACCTTGGTAATTGTTTATTTAAACACTTAGAAATCTTTGTGTCGAAAAATTAAACTGACTCAGAATTTTCTTCCCTACATAAATAATCAATAATTGCAAAGGAAAGAAATTGAAAAAAAAAAAGAATTTTCAAATTAGAAAAGAAATATATACATTGAAGATATTCGCTCCGGCTGGGACTCGAACCCAGACCACTCGCTTGGAAGACCAGCGGTCTAGCCATTAGGCTATCAGAGTTCTGTCGAGCGGAGTCTTACTGCCTGACTGATACTGCCTGACTGACAGACTGACTCACTGACTGACCGAGACTGACTGACTAACTGCCTGACTGACTGAGACTGGACTGACTCACTGACTGACCGAGACTGACTGACTAACTGCCTGACTGACTGAGACTGGACTGACTGACTGACTGACTGACTAACTGACTGACTGAGACTGACTGACTGACTGCTTGACTCTCTGACTGGTTATTTCACTGACTGACTGAATGACTAAATGACTGACTGACACTGACTGACTGACTGCTTGACTACCTTACTGACTGCTTGACTGACTAACTGACTGGACAGGACTGACCGACTGACTGACTGACAGACTGACTGAATAAGGATGACTGACAGACTGACTGAATAAGGCTGACTGACTGACTGACTGACAGACTGACTGAATAAGGCTGACCGACTGACTGACTGCCTGACTGACTGACTGACTGACTGACCGAGACTGACTGACTGACCGAGACTGACTGACTGACTGACTGAGACTGGACTGGACTGACTGACTGACTGACTGACTGACTGATTTAGTGACTAACTGACTGCACAGGACTGACCGACTGACTGACTGACTGACTGCCTGACTGACTGCCTGACTGAATGACTGACTGACTGAGACTAAATGACTGACTGCTTGACTGACTGGCTGAAGGACTAACTGACTGACTGAGTGACTGACTGACTGGACTGACTGACTGAGACTGAATGACTGAGTGCTTGACTGATTGACTGTCAAACTGACTGACTGACTTCGCAAAAGGGAAAAATAAAAAAAAAAGAATTATAAAATTAGAAAAAAATATTTGCATTTAAGATTTCCTTTCCGGCCGGGACTCGAACCCAGTACCACGCGCTAGGAACCCAACGGTCTAGCCATTAGGCTATCGGAGCTCTGTCGATGGAAGTCTTAAATATAATAAAAACAAAAAATGCACCTTGGTAATTATTGATTCAAACACTTTGAAATTTACAGGTCGAATAATTAAACTGACTCAGAATTTTTCTCCCTACATAAATAATCAATATTCGCAAAAGAGAAAAATTAAAAAAAAAAGAAGAAGAAATTTCAAATTAGAAACTAAAAGTATACAATGAAGATTTTCGTTCAGGCTGGGACTCGAACCCAGGGCCACTCGCTCGGAAGCCTAACACTCTAGCCATTAGTCTATGGGAGCTCTGTCGGTGGGAGTTTTAAATATAATAAAAACAAAAAATGCACCTTGGTAATTGTTTATTTAACCTTTAGGCTACGGCAACTATACAACTATCTTTTCCCTCTCCCTACGGCTCAAAGCTTTCTTAGTTCCTTCCCCCCCGAATAGGACAGCATAAAGGGGGCGATGTCCACTTCGACCGCTGAGCTCTCCGCAATACAGGGTTACTATAGTGGGACACTATACTTGGCTAGTCATCACTTATTCAATGGTTTGAAAATAATTTTTTTCCCTCCTTGTTCCTTATGGGGTTCTTTAGGTTTAGATTTTCTGTAAGTATATTTGGTTCAGTTTTAAAATTGAAATCACCGAAATAACGCTTCTCATCTAACCTAAGGCTAACGACAACAAAATAATAAATATCAAACTCTATTTGTGAGGTAGACCACTGGATTCAATAAATGCCAGATGTCCTTATCTATGCGCTAAAATGCGGAGGTAAATAGCGTTCAACTGAGACCAAAGCCATTGTAAATACAATGTAGAATACCTCAGATTCAAGGGAGGCAACTTTGCTTTTCAGCTCGGCTATTCAGAAAAATGATGACACTAATACGTGTGTCCAAGAAAGAATCCACAATAATAGCGAACAATTCCTTGGTTTGCTTTTCTGAGCAGGTGCAAGCGGAATATGCTTGAACACCGTATTCATTTACATAAAGAACGTTAGCGCTTATCTATCTTTTAGAGCATGCAAGGCACCCTTTTTTGTATATGAAGCTGGCGTTTCAAAGTCAATCACTGTCGAGTGAGATAATATGGAGAGACAGCCTACAAATCCCCTGATATCCCCATTCACTCTTTCTTCTAATTGTGGTTGAAATACCTCTAGTAATTGTTGAAGGATTAAGTTCCGCTCCCTTCACAATGCACAAGAAAAATATCTGGGCAAATTTGTTTTAGATTCCAAGCCTTTCCTCTTTTCAACATTTCCTATTTATGTACTATCTTTATAATACATTTTCACTACCCAGTACGTTGTTATTTGTGAGTAAGAGAAGATAAGTAAAAAAAAAAAAAAATACGCATGAGTAAACAGAAAACCAACCTCTTTCGTCCATTTTTTACTGGCATAAACAGTTCCAAATGTAAGAATTAATTAACAGAAAAAAAAAAAACAGACATTAGACTCTCATTGAAAACTGAGTAAGATATATCAGGTGCTCTTATAAATCTTTTCACTTAACCTCTCTTTTTTTTTTTTGCGCAAGGAAGAAAGAGGAGCAACCGACTTTGACTTAAAAATTAACATTTTAAGCCCCTTAAATACAAACAGGGGGAAAACTGAATGCACAAATTTATACTTTATTAACTGCTTTCTAAGGCCATAACGTTTTAGAATTCCTATGTTGAACCATAAAATAAAAAAATTCAGCGAAAAAAAAATCCTCGTAAACGTGCCCCGGTGTACCATACTTATTTTGTTTCATTCAGCATATCCTTAGTCCTTTTGACTTTCTACTGAAATAATATTCGCTATAGACAAAATATCAAGGAAATACATTTATATTTTCTAAAATATCAAAATTAAGTTTTTATGCTTTTCACTCAATAAGTGATCAATTAGATAGATTTTGAGGCGTAGCGAAGGGGGGGGGGGAAACACCAGTCAGAGCCCTTGATTTTACATTCTTGCCATCCCTAGTGCAATAACTTTTACATATGAAAAGGCTCGTTTTGAACAGAAAACCCCCTCTAGAAGATAATTCTGGCTGTGCTAGTGACACTTTTTATAATTTAAAAAAAAAGTGAGCATTTAGTCTAACTTTCAATTTTCAAACCAAAAGATTCACGACACAGATTCTTAATTGAACCTCTCTTTCAAATTTATTGATTTTAGAATGTTTTCCATGTTTTGTTGAAACGGTATTACAAATAATTTTCAGTTAAAATGTAAATAAAGAAATAAATGAAACGTGGCAAATCGCAAATTGATAAGTTGTTTCTTATTCAGCATGATATTCATTTTCGAAAAGTTAGCAAAATAAGATATGCTTTTCAAGTGTTTAATTATTTTTATAAAACCAAAACAAAAGAAATATTTTGGAGAATGATGTTTCTTGCGCTCTGCTCCCTAAATATCTACACTGCTTAAACTAAATAGGTGTTTTGTACTCAGTAAAATATGCTGTTATTAATTATAGGAAGCCTTACTATTGGGTTATTAAACAGAAAAAGGCTATCAAAAATTTTTCTTTCCTTCAAGTATTTTACTTCTGCTTAACTTTCTCCCCTCTTTTTCGAAACTTCGCCACACATTCCTTCCACTGGGAACAAAACTATGCCAAACGCCTCTGATTGACAGACCCCCAAAAGGGGTGTAGTGCGTTTCATTCATTTTCTCCCTGCGTAGGCGTGTGTGAAAGGATTATCAACTTCCGGAAGTAACTGGAGGGGAAAGGGAAGGACTGGTACAGACGTTGTACCACAGCCGTAGGAAGAGAACACTTTTTGTCGGTACAGCATATGTACCGCCGTTGGCTAAAGGTTAAACACTTTGAAATCTTCGTGTCGAAAAATTAAACTGACTCAGAATTTTCTTCCCTACATAAATAATCAATAATTGCAAAGGAAAGAAACTGAAAAAAAAAAGAATTTTCAAATTAGAAAAGTAATATATACATTGAAGATATTCTCTCCGGCTGGGACTCGAACCCAGGCCACTCGCTTGGAAGACCAGCGGTCTAGCCATTAGGCTATCGGAGTTCTGTCGAGCGGAGTCTTACTGCCTGACTGATACTGCCTGACTGACAGACTGACTCACTGACTGACTGATACTGACTGACTGACTCACTGACTGACCGAGACTGACTGACTAACTGCCTGACTGACTGAGACTGGACTGACTGACTGACTGACTAACTGACTGACTGAGACTGACTGACTGACTGCTTGACTCTCTGACTGGCTATTTCACTGACTGACTGAATGACTAAATGACTGACTGACACTGACTGACTGACTGCTTGACTACCTGACTGACTGCTTGACTGACTAACTGACTGGACAGGACTGACCGACTGACTGACTGACAGACTGACTGAATAAGGATGACTGACAGACTGACTGAATAAGGCTGACTGACTGACTGACTGACAGACTGACTGAATAAGGCTGACCGACTGACTGACTGCCTGACTGACTGACTGACTGAATGCCTGACTGACTGACTGAATGACTGACTGACTGACTGACCGAGACTGACTGACTGACTGACTGAGACTGGACTGGACTGACTGACTGACTGACTGACTGACTGAGACTGACTGACTGCTTTAGTGACTGACTGACTGACTGAGACTGGACTGGACTGACTGACTGACTGACTGACTGACTGAGACTGACTGAATGACTGACTGACTGAGACTAAATGACTGACTGCTTGACTGACTGGCTGAAGGACTAACTGACTGACTGAGTGACTGACTGACTGGACTGACTGACTGAGACTGAATGACTGAGTGCTTGACTGATTGACTGTCAGACTGACTGACTGACTTCGCAAAAGGGAAAAATAAAAAAAAAAAAGAATTATAAAATTAGAAAAAAATATTTGCATTTAAGATTTCCTTTCCGGCCGGGACTCGAACCCAGTACCACGCGCTAGGAACCCAACGGTCTAGCCATTAGGCTATCGGAGCTCTGTCGATGGAAGTCTTAAATATAATAAAAACAAAAAATGCACCTTGGTAATTATTGATTCAAACACTTTGAAATTTACAGGTCGAATAATTAAACTGACTCAGAATTTTTCTCCCTACTCAAATAATCAATATTCGCAAAAGAGAAAAATTAAAAAAAAAAAGAAGAAGAAATTTCAAATTAGAAACTAAAAGTATACATTGAAGATTTTCGTTCAGGCTGGGACTCGAACCCAGGGCCACTCGCTTGGAAGCCTAACACTCTAGCCATTAGTCTATGGGAGCTCTGTCGGTGGGAGTTTTAAATATAATAAAAACAAAAAATGCACCTTGGTAATTGTTTATTTAAACACTTTGAAATCTTCGTGTCGAAAAATTAAACTGACTCAGAATTTTCTTCCCTACATAAATAATCAATAATTGCAAAGGAAAGAAATTGAAAAAAAAAAGAATTTTCAAATTAGAAAAGAAATATATACATTGAAGATATTCGCTCCGGCTGGGACTCGAACTCAGGCCACTCGCTTGGAAGACCAGCGATCTAGCCATTAGGCTATCGGAGTTCTGTCGAGCGGAGTCTTACTGCCTGACTGATACTGCCTGACTGACAGACTGACTCACTGACTGACTGACTGAGACTGGACTGACTCACTGACTGACCGAGACTGACTGACTAACTGCCTGACTGACTGAGACTGGACTGACTGACTGACTGACTGACTGACTGACTGACTAACTGACTGACTGAGACTGACTGACTGACTGCTTGACTCTCTGACTGGCTATTTCACTGACTGACTGAATGACTAAATGACTGACTGACACTGACTGACTGACTGCTTGACTACCTGACTGACTGCTTGACTGACTAACTGACTGGACAGGACTGACCGACTGACTGACTGACAGACTGACTGAATAAGGCTGACTGACTGACTGACTGACAGACTGACTGAATAAGGCTGACCGACTGACTGACTGACTGACTGACTGACCGAGACTGACTGACTGACTGACTGAGACTGGACTGGACAGACTGACTGACTGACTGACTGAGACTGACTGACTGCTTTAGTGACTAACTGACTGCACAGGATTGACCGACTGACTGACCGACTGACTGACTGCCTGACTGAGACTAAATGACTGACTGCTTGACTGACTGGCTGAAGGACTAACTGACTGACTGAGTGACTGACTGACTGGACTGACTGACTGAGACTGAATGACTGAGTGCTTGACTGATTGACTGTCAGACTGACTGACTGACTTCGCAAAAGGGAAAAATAAAAAAAAAGAATTATAAAATTAGAAAAAAATATTTGCATTTAAGATTTCCTTTCCGGCTGGGATTTGAACCCAGGGCGACACTCATGGAAGCCCAACGCTCTCGCCAATATACTATCGGATCTCTGTTGATCGGTGTCTTAATTATAATAAAAACAAAAAATGCACCTTAGTAATTATTGATCTAAAATCTTTGAAATTTACAGGTCGAATAATTAAACTGACTCAGAATTTTTCTCCCTACATAAATAATCAATATTCGCAAAAGAGAAAAATTAAAAAAAAAAAGAAGAAGAAATTTCAAATTAGAAACTAAAAGTATACATTGAAGATTTTCGTTCAGGCTGGGACTCGAACCCAGGGCCACTCGCTTGGAAGCCTAACACTCTAGCCATTAGTCTATGGGAGCTCTGTCGGTGGGAGTTTTAAATATAATAAAAACAAAAAATGCACCTTGGTAATTGTTTATTTAAACACTTTGAAATCTTCGTGTCGAAAAATTAAACTGACTCAGAATTTTCTTCCCAACATAAATAATCAATAATTGCAAAGGAAAGAAATTGAAAAAAAAAAAGAATTTTCAAATTAGAAAAGAAATATATACATTGAAGATATTCGCTCCGGCTGGGGCTCGAACCCAGGCCACTCGCTTGGAAGACCAGCGGTCTAGCCATTAGGCTATCGGAGTTCTGGCGAGCGGAGTCTTACTGCCTGACTGATACTGCCTGACTGACAGACTGACTCACTGACAGACTGATACTGACTGACTGACTCACTGACTGACCGAGACTGACTGACTAAGTGCCTGACTGACTGAGACTGGACTGACTCACTGACTGACCGAGACTGACGGACTAACTGCTTGACTGACTGAGACTGGACTGACTGACTGACTGACTGACTGACTGACTAACTGACTGACTGAGACTGACTGACTGACTGCTTGACTCTCTGACTGGCTATTTCACTGACTGACTGAATGACTAAATGACTGACTGACACTGACTGACTGACTGCTTGACTACCTGACTGACTGCTTGACTGACTAACTGACTGGACAGGACTGACCGACTGACTGACTGACAGACTGACTGAATAAGGATGACTGACAGACTGACTGAATAAGGCTGACTGAGTGACTGACTGACAGACTGACTGAATAAGGCTGACCGACTGACTGACTGCCTGACTGACTGACTGACTGACTGACCGAGACTGACTGACTGACTGACTGACTGAGACTGGACTGGACTGACTGACTGACTGACTGACTGAGACTGACTGACTGCTTTAGTGACTAACTGACTGCACAGGACTGACCGACTGACTGACTGACTGACTGAATGACTGACTGACTGAGACTAAATGACTGACTGCTTGACTGACTGGCTGAAGGACTAACTGACTGACTGAGTGACTGACTGACTGGACTGACTGACTGAGACTGAATGACTGAGTGCTTGACTGATTGACTGTCAGACTGACTGACTGACTTCGCAAAAGGGAAAAATAAAAAAAAAAGAATTTTAAAATTAGAAAAAAATATTTGCATTTAAGATTTCCTTTCCGGCTGGGATTTGAACCCAGGGCGACACTCATGGAAGCCCAACGCTCTCGCCAATATACTATCGGATCTCTGTTGATCGGTGTCTTAATTATAATAAAAACAAAAAATGCACCTTAGTAATTATTGATCTAAAATCTTTGAAATCTAAAGGTCGAATGATTAATTTGACTCAGAATTTTCTTCCGTACATAAATAATCCATATTTGCAAAAGAAAGAAATTGAAAAAAAAAAAATCTTCAAATTAGAAGAGAAATATATACATGGAAGATTTTCGTTCCGGCCGGGACTCGAACCCAGTACCACGCGCTTGGAACCCAACGGTCTAGCCATTAGGCTATCGGAGCTCTGTCGATGGAAGTCTTAAATATAATAAAAACTAAAAATGCACCTTGGTAATTATTGATTCAAACACTTTGAAATTTACAGGTCGAATAATTAAACTGACTCAGAATTTTTCTCCCTACATAAATAATCAATAATAATTTCAAAGGAAAGAAATTGAAAAAAAAGAATTTTCAAATTAGAAAAGAAATATATACATAGAAGATATTCGCTCCGGCTGGGACTCGAACCCAGGCCACTCGCTTGGAAGACCAGCGGTCTAGCCATTAGGCTATCGGAGTTCTGTCGAGCGGAGTCTTACTGCCTGACTGATACTGCCTGACTGACAGACTGACTCACTGACTGACTGACTGAGACTGGACTGACTCACTGACTGACCGAGACTGACTGACTAACTGCCTGACTGACTGAGACTGGACTGACTGACTGACTGACTGACTGACTGACTAACTGACTGACTGAGACTGACTGACTGACTGCTTGACTCTCTGACTGGCTATTTCACTGACTGACTGAATGACTAAATGACTGACTGACACTGACTGACTGACTGCTTGACTACCTGACTGACTGCTTGACTGACTAACTGACTGGACAGGACTGACCGACTGACTGACTGACAGACTGACTGAATAAGGATGACTGACAGACTGACTGAATAAGGCTGACTGACTGACTGACTGACAGACTGACTGAATAAGGCTGACCGACTGACTGACTGCCTGACTGACTGACTGACTGAATGACTGACTGACTGAGTGACCGAGACTGACTGACTGACTGACTGAGACTGGACTGGACTGACTGACTGACTGACTGACTGAGACTGACTGACTGCTTTAGTGACTAACTGACTGCACAGGACTGACCGACTGACTGACTGACTGACTGCCTGACTGACTGACTGACTGAATGACTGACTGACTGAGACTAAATGACTGACTGCTTGACTGACTAGCTGAAGGACTAACTGACTGACTGAGTGACTGACTGACTGGACTGACTGACTGAGACTGAATGACTGAGTGCTTGACTGATTGACTGTCAGACTGACTGACTGACTTCGCAAAAGGGAAAAATAAAAAAAAAGAATTATAAAATTAGAAAAAAATATTTGCATTTAAGATTTCCTTTCCGGCTGGGATTTGAACCCAGGGCGACACTCATGGAAGCCCAACGCTCTCGCCAATATACTATCGGATCTCTGTTGATCGGTGTCTTAATTATAATAAAAACAAAAAATGCACCTTAGTAATTATTGATCTAAAATCTTTGAAATCTAAAGGTCGAATGATTAAACTGACTCAGAATTTTCTTCCGTACATAAATAATCCATATTTGCAAAAGAAAGAAATTGAAAAAAAAAAGAATCTTCAAATTAGAAGAGAAATATATACATGGAAGATTTTCGTTCCGGCCGGGACTCGAACCCAGTACCACGCGCTTGGAACCCAACGGTCTAGCCATCAGGCTATCGGAGCTCTGTCGATGGAAGTCTTAAATATAATAAAAACTAAAAATGCACCTTGGTAATTATTGATTCAAACACTTTGAAATTTACAGGTCGAATAATTAAACTGACTCAGAATTTTTCTCCCTACATAAATAATCAATAATAATTTCAAAGGAAAGAAATTGAAAAAAAAAAGAATTTTCAAATTAGAAAAGAAATATATACATTGAAGATATTCGCTCCGGCTGGGACTCGAACCCAGGCCACTCGCTTGGAAGACCAGCGGTCTAGCCATTAGGCTATCGGAGTTCTGTCGAGCGGAGTCTTACTGCCTGACTGATACTGCCTGACTGACAGACTGACTCACTGACTGAATGACTGAGACTGGACTGACTCACTGACTGACCGAGACTGACTGACTAACTGCCTGACTGACTGAGACTGGACTGACTGACTGACTGACTGACTGACTGACTAACTGACTGACTGAGACTGACTGACTGACTGCTTGACTCTCTGACTGGCTATTTCACTGACTGACTGAATGACTAAATGACTGACTGACACTGACTGACTGACTGCTTGACTACCTGACTGACTGCTTGACTGACTAACTGACTGGACAGGACTGACCGACTGACTGACTGACAGACTGACTGAATAAGGATGACTGACAGACTGACTGAATAAGGCTGACTGACTGACTGACTGACCGAGACTGACTGACTGACTGACTGACCGAGACTGACTGACTGACTGACTGAGACTGGACTGGACTGACTGACTGACTGACTGACTGAGACTGACTGACTGCTTTAGTGACTAACTGACTGCACAGGACTGACCGACTGACTGACTGACTGACTGCCTGACTGAATGACTGACTGACTGAGACTAAATGACTGACTACTTGACTGACTGGCTGAAGGACTAACTGACTGACTGAGTGACTGACTGACTGGACTGACTGACTGAGACTGAATGACTGAGTGCTTGACTGATTGACTGTCAGACTGACTGACTGACTTCGCAAAAGGGAAAAATAAAAAAAAAGAATTATAAAATTAGAAAAAAATATTTGAATTTAAGATTTCCTTTCCGGCCGGGACTCGAACCCAGTACCACGCGCTAGGAACCCAACGGTCTAGCCATTAGGCTATCGGAGCTCTGTCGATGGAAGTCTTAAATATAATAAAAACTAAAAATGCACCTTGGTAATTATTGATTCAAACACTTTGAAATTTACAGGTCGAATAATTAAACTGACTCAGAATTTTTCTCCCTACATAAATAATCAATATTCGCAAAAGAGAAAAATTAAAAAAAAAAAGAAGAAGAAATTTCAAATTAGAAACTAAAAGTATACATTGAAGATTTTCGTTCAGGCTGGGACTCGAACCCAGGGCCACTCGCTTGGAAGCCTAACACTCTAGCCATTAGTCTATGGGAGCTCTGTCGGTGGGAGTTTTAAATATAATAAAAACAAAAAATGCACCTTGGTAATTGTTTATTTAAACACTTTAAAATCTTCGTGTCGAAAAATTAAACTGACTCAGAATTTTCTTCCCTACATAAATAATCAATAATTGCAAAGGAAAGAAATTGAAAAAAAAAAAGAATTTTCAAATTAGAAAAGAAATATATACATTGAAGATATTCGCTCCGGCTGGGACTCGAGCCCAGGCCACTCGCTTGGAAGACCAGCGGTCTAGCCATTAGGCTATCGGAGTTCTGTCGAGCGGAGTCTTACTGCCTGACTGATACTGCCTGACTGACAGACTGACTCACTGACTGACTGACTGAGACTGGACTGACTCAATGACTGACCGAGACAGACTGACTCACTGACTGACTGACTGAGACTGGACTGACTCACTGACTGACCGAGACTGACTGACTAACTGCCTGACTGACTGAGACTGGACTGACTGACTGACTGACTGACTGACTGACTAACTGACTGACTGAGACTGACTGACTGACTGCTTGACTCTCTGACTGGCTATTTCACTGACTGACTGAATGACTAAATGACTGACTGACACTGACTGACTGACTGCTTGACTACCTGACTGACTGCTTGACTGACTAACTGACTGGACAGGACTGACCGACTGACTGACTGACAGACTGACTGAATAAGGATGACTGACAGACTGACTGAATAAGGCTGACTGACTGACTGACTGACAGACTGACTGAATAAGGCTGACAGACTGACTGACTGAGACTGACTGCTTTAGTGACTAACTGACTGCACAGGACTGACCGACTGACTGACTGACTGACTGCCTGACTGACTGACTGACTGAATGACTGACTGACTGAGACTAAATGACTGACTGCTTGACTGACTGGCTGAAGGACTAACTGACTGACTGAGTGACTGACTGACTGGACTGACTGACTGAGACTGAATGACTGAGTGCTTGACTGATTGACTGTCAGACTGACTGACTGACTTCGCAAAAGGGAAAAATAAAAAAAAAAGAATTATAAAATTAGAAAAAAATATTTGCATTTAAGATTTCCTTTCCGGCTGGGATTTGAACCCAGGGCGACACTCATGGAAGCCCAACGCTCTCGCCAATATACTATCGGATCTCTGTTGATCGGTGTCTTAATTATAATAAAAACAAAAAATCCACCTTAGTAATTATTGATCTAAAATCTTTGAAATCTAAAGGTCGAATGATTAAACTGACTCAGAATTTTCTTCCGTACATAAATAATTCATATTTGCAAAAGAAAGAAATTGAAAAAAAAAGAATCTTCAAATTAGAAGAGAAATATATACATGGAAGATTTTCGTTCCGGCCGGGACTCGAACCCAGTACCACGCGCTTGGAACCCAACGGTCTAGCCATTAGGCTATCGGAGCTCTGTCGATGGAAGTCTTAAATATAATAAAAACTAAAAATGCACCTTGGTAATTATTGATTCAAACACTTTGAAATTTACAGGTCGAATAATTAAACTGACTCAGAATTTTTCTCCCTACATAAATAATCAATAATAATTTCAAAGGAAAGAAATTGAAAAAAAAAGAATTTTCAAATTAGAAAAGAAATATATACATTGAAGATATTCGCTCCGGCTGGGACTCGAACCCAGGCCACTCGCTTGGAAGACCAGCGGTCTAGCCATTAGGCTATCGGAGTTCTGTCGAGCGGAGTCTTACTGCCTGACTGATACTGCCTGACTGACAGACTGACTCACTGACTGACTGATACTGACTGACTGACTCACTGACTGACCGAGACTGACTGACTAACTGCCTGACTGACTGAGACTGGACTGACTGACTGACTGACTGACTGACACTGGACTGACTGACTGACTGACTGACTGACTGACTAACTGACTGACTGAGACTGACTGACTGACTGCTTGACTCTCTGACTGGCTATTTCACTGACTGACTGAATGACTAAATGACTGACTGACACTGACTGACTGACTGCTTGACTACCTGACTGACTGCTTGACTGACTAACTGACTGGACAGGACTGACCGACTGACTGACTGACAGACTGACTGAATAAGGCTGACTGACTGACTGACTGACAGACTGACTGAATAAGGCTGACCGACTGACTGACTGCCTGACTGACTGACTGACTGACTGCCTGACTGACTGACTGACTGAATGACTGACTGACTGACTGACCGAGACTGACTGACTGACTGACTGAGACTGACTGTCTGCTTTAGTGACTAACTGACTGCACAGGACTGACCGACTGACTGACTGACTGACTGCCTGACTGACTGACTGACTGAATGACTGACTGACTGAGACTAAATGACTGACTGCTTGACTGACTGGCTGAAGGACTAACTGACTGACTGAGTGACTGACTGACTGGACTGACTGACTGAGACTGAATGACTGAGTGCTTGAGTGATTGACTGTCAGACTGACTGACTGACTTCGCAAAAGGGAAAAATAAAAAAAAAAGAATTATAAAATTAGAAAAAAATATTTGCATTTAAGATTTCCTTTCCGGCCGGGACTCGAACCCAGTACCACGCTCTAGGAACCCAACGGTCTAGCCATCAGGCTATCGGAGCTCTGTCGATGGAAGTCTTAAATATAATAAAAACAAAAAATAAACCTTGGTAATTATTGATTCAAACACTTTGAAATTTACAGGTCGAATAATTAAACTGACTCAGAATTTTTCTCCCTACTCAAATAATCAATATTCGCAAAAGAGAAAAATTAAAAAAAAAAGAAGAAATTTCAAATTAGAAACTAAAAGTATACATTGAAGATTTTCGTTCAGGCTGGGACTCGAACCCAGGGCCACTCGCTTGGAAGCCTAACACTCTAGCCATTAGTCTATGGGAGCTCTGTCGGTGGGAGTTTTAAATATAATAAAAACAAAAAATGCACCTTGGTAATTGTTTATTTAAACACTTTGAAATCTTCGTTTCGAAAAATTAAACTGACTCAGAATTTTCTTCCCTACATAAATAATCAATAATTGCAAAGGAAAGAAATTGAAAAAAAAAAGAATTTTCAAATTAGAAAAGAAATATATACATTGAAGATATTCGCTCCGGCTGGGACTCGAACCCAGGCCACTCGCTTGGAAGACCAGCGGTCTAGCCATTAGGCTATCGGAGTTCTGTCGAGCGGAGTCTTACTGCCTGACTGATACTGCCTGACTGACAGACTGACTCACTGACTGACTGACTGAGACTGGACTGACTCACTGACTGACCGAGACTGACTGACTAACTGCCTGACTGACTGAGACTGGACTGACTGACTGACTGACTGACTGACTGACTAACTGACTGACTGAGACTGACTGACTGACTGCTTGACTCTCTGACTGGCTATTTCACTGACTGACTGAATGACTAAATGACTGACTGACACTGACTGACTGACTGCTTGACTACCTGACTGACTGCTTGACTGACTAACTGACTGGACAGGACTCACCGACTGACTGACTGACAGACTGACTGAATAAGGATGACTGACAGACTGACTGAATAAGGCTGACTGACTGACTGACTGACAGACTGACTGAAAAAGGCTGACCGACTGACTGACTGCCTGACTGACTGACTGACTGAAAGACTGACTGACTGACTGACCGAGACTGACTGACTGACTGACTGAGACTGGACTGGACTGACTGACTGACTGACTGACTGAGACTGACTGACTGCTTTAGTGACTAACTGACTGCACAGGACTGACCGACTGACTGACTGACTGACTGACTGAGACTGACTGACTGCTTTAGTGACTAACTGACTGCACAGGACTGACCGACTGACTGACTGACTGAGACTAAATGACTGACTGCTTGACTGACTGGCTGAAGGACTAACTGACTGACTGAGTGACTGACTGACTGGACTGACTGACTGAGTGCTTGACTGATTGACTGTCAGACTGACTGACTGACTTCGCAAAAGGGAAAAATAAAAAAAAAGAATTATAAAATTAGAAAAAAATATTTGCATTTAAGATTTCCTTTCCGGCTGGGATTTGAACCCAGGGCGACACTCATGGAAGCCCAACGCTCTCGCCAATATACTATCGGATCTCTGTTGATCGGTGTCTTAATTATAATAAAAACAAAAAATGCACCTTAGTAATTATTGATCTAAAATCTTTGAAATCTAAAGGTCGAATGATTAAACTGACTCAGAATTTTCTTCCGTACATAAATAATCCATATTTGCAAAAGAAAGAAATTGAAAAAAAAAAGAATCTTCAAATTAGAAGAGAAATATATACATGGAAGATTTTCGTTCCG